>NC_135233.1:1015620305-1015827805 GCF_051348905.1 Ranitomeya variabilis | reverse complement strand
TGCCATCTCTCACTTAGTGGGCCATAGAAAGCCTATTTATTTTTTTCCTTGATTTGGGTTCGAAAATCTACCTTAAAAAAAACACTACATCAATCAGTGGGAGAAAAATATTGGCCTCAGTCAGGGCTTGTGTGCCACTCCTGTGTGTGCCATCTCTCATTCAGTGGGCCATAGAAAGCCTTTTTTTTTATTATTATTATTTGGTTTCTAAAGTCTCCCTTAAAAAAAAAAAAAAAACAGTGGGAGAGTAATATTGCCCTTTCAGCTTGTGTGCCAGTCTTGACTCCTGGGTGTGCCACCTCTCTCTCTCAAATTGTGGGCCATAGAAAGCCTATTTATTTTTTTGCTTGATTTGGGTTCGAAAATCTACCTTAAAAAAACACTACATCAATCAGTGGGAGAAAAATATTGGCCTCAGTCAGGGCTTGTGTGCCACTCCTGTGTGTGCCATCTCTCATTCAGTGGGCCACAGAAAGCCTTTTTTTTTTTTTTTTTTTTATTATTTGGTTTCTTAAGTCTCCCTTAAAAAAAAAAATAAATAAAAAAACAGTGGGAGAGTAATATTGCCCTTTCAGCTTGTGTGCCAGTCTTGACTCCTGGGTGTGCCACCTCTCTCTCTCAAATTGTGGGCCATAGAAAGCCTGTTTATTTTTTTCCTTGATTTGGGTTCGAAAATCTACCTTAAAAAAAAACACTACATCAATCAGTGGGAGAAAAATATTGGCCTCAGTCAGGGCTTGTGTGCCACTCCTGTGTGTGCCATCTCTCATTCAGTGGGCCATAGAAAGCCTTTTTTTTTTTTTTTTTTTTTTTTTTTTTATTATTTGGTTTCTAAAGTCTCCCTTTAAGAAAAAAAAAAAACACAGTGGGAGAGTAATATTGCCCTTTCAGCTTGTGTGCCAGTCTTGACTCCTGGGTGTGCCACCTCTCTCTCTCAAATTGTGGGCCATAGAAAGCCTATTTATTTTTTTGCTTGATTTGGGTTCGAAAATCTACCTCAACAAAAAAACACTACATCAATCAGTGGGAGAAAAATATTGGCCTCAGTCAGGGCTTGTGTGCCACTCCTGTGTGTACCATCTCTCATTCAGTGGGCCACAGAAAGCCTTTTTTTTTTTTTTTTTTTTATTATTTGGTTTCTAAAGTCTCCCTTAAAAAAAATAAATAAATAAAAAAACAGTGGGAGAGTAATATTGCCCTTTCAGCTTGTGTGCCAGTCTTGACTCCTGGGTGTGCCACCTCTCTCTCTCAAATTGTGGGCCATAGAAAGCCTGTTTATTTTTTTCCTTGATTTGGGTTTGAAAATCTACCTTAAAAAAAAACACTACATCAATCAGTGGGAGAAAAATATTGGCCTCAGTCAGGGCTTGTGTGCCACTCCTGTGTGTGCCATCTCTCACTCAGTGGGCCATAGAAAGCCTATTTATTTTTTTCCTTGATTTGGGTTTGAAAATCTACCTTAAAAAAAAACACTACATCAATCAGTGGGAGAAAAATATTGGCCTCAGTCAGGGCTTGTGTGCCACTCCTGTGTGTGCCATCTCTCACTTAGTGGGCCATAGAAAGCCTATTTATTTTTTTCCTTGATTTGGGTTCTAAAATCTACCTCAACAAAAAAACACTACATCAATCAGTGGAAGAAAAATATTGGCCTCAGTCAGGGCTTGTGTGCCACTCCTGTGTGTGCCATCTCTCACTTAGTGGGCCATAGAAAGCCTATTTATTTTTTTCCTTGATTTGGGTTCGAAAATCTACCTTAAAAAAAACACTACATCAATCAGTGGGAGAAAAATATTGGCCTCAGTCAGGGCTTGTGTGCCACTCCTGTGTGTGCCATCTCTCATTCAGTGGGCCATAGAAAGCCTTTTTTTTTATTATTATTATTTGGTTTCTAAAGTCTCCCTTAAAAAAAAAAAAATAAATAAAAAAACAGTGGGAGATTAATATTGCCCTTTCAGCTTGTGTGCCAGTCTTGACTCCTGGGTGTGCCACCTCTCTGTCTCAAATTGTGGGCCATAGAAAGCCTATTTATTTTTTTTATTTTGTTTATTATTTGGTTTCTAAATTGTCCCTGAAAAAAACATTTTATCTTATTTGGTTTCTAAAGTCTCCCTGAGAAAACAAAAAATAAAAAAATAGGTGGGAGATTAATATTGACATTTGTGCTTGAGTGACAGTCCTGCGTGTGTGTCATCTCTGTGATTTGGTGCCACAGAAAACAGAGTGTTATGGTTTCCAATGGCAAGGAAACATCAGAAGCATAGAATAAACGGACAAGCTCTCGGGTGATGGAAACTAGAGCTGACCGCGATGCTAAACCTACACACCACACTAGAAGTAGCCAGGGGGCATTCCTGCGTTGTCTCTAGATGCCGCGCGCCAGCCGGAGAACTAACTACCCCTGGTAGAAGAAAACACAGTCCTGGCTTGCCTCCAGAGAATGTCCCCACAGGAGATAGTAGCCCCCCACATATAATAACGGTGAGAGCAGATGAAAAGACACACGTAGTATGAAAGCAGATTTAGCACAGAGAGGCCCGCTAACTAAATAGCAGAAAGATGCAACAGAGGTCTTCGTGGTCAGCTGTAAAACCCTTCAAAACACCATCCTGAAATTACCTTAACTCATGTGACAACTCATGCCACTGGAGTGGTAATTTCAGCCCAACAAGAGCTTCCAGCTGCAGAGATTCACATAAGTGCAAACTGGACAAAACATACAAAAATAGACTTAAGGACTAGTGTTGAGCATTCCGATGCTGCAAGTATCGGGTATCGGCCGATACTTGCTGTATCGGAATTCCGATACCGGGATTCCGATACTCTTGTGGTATCGGGTATCGGGTATCGGAACAACATTAATGTTAAAATGTGTAAAATAGAGAATTAAAATAAAAAATATCGCTATACTCACCTGTCCGACGCAGCCGGGACCTCAGCGCAGGAACCGGCAGCGTTGTTTGTTTAAAATTCCCGCTTTTACATGGTTACGCGAAGTCCCGGCTTGTGATTGGTCAGGGCGGCCATGTTGCCGGGCCGCGGACCAATCACAGCAAGCCGTGACGAAAATACGTCACGGCTTGCTGTGATTGGTCCGCGTCCCGGCAACATGGCCGCCATTAACCAATCACAAGCCGTGACGTCACGGGAGGCTGGAAACGCGCTCATTTTAAAAAGGGCGCGTGTCCAGCCTCCCGTGACGTCACGGCTTGTGATTGGTTGCGTCGCGGTCAACCAATCACAAGCCGGGAGGCTGGACACGCGCCCATTTCAAAATGAGCGCGTCCAGCCTCCCGGCTTGTGATTGGTTGATCGCGGCGCAACCAATCACAAGCCGTGACGTCACGGGAGGCTGGAAACGCGCTCATTTTAAAAAGGGCGCGTGTCCAGCCTCCCGTGACGTCACGGCTTGTGATTGGTTGCGTCGCGGTCAACCAATCACAAGCCGGGAGGCTGGACACGCGCCCATTTCAAAATGAGCGCGTCCAGCCTCCCGGCTTGTGATTGGTTGATCGCGGCGCAACCAATCACAAGCCGTGACGTCACGGGAGGCTGGACACGCGCCCATTTCAAAATGAGCGCGTCCAGCCTCCCGGCTTGTGATTGGTTGATCGCGGCGCAACCAATCACAAGCCGTGACGTCACGGGAGGCTGGACACGCGCCCATTTTAAAATGAGCGCGTGTCCAGCCTCCCGTGACGTCCCGGCTTGTGATTGGTCAGGGCGGCCATATTGCCGGGACGCGGACCAATCACAGCAAGCCGTGACGTAATTTCGTCACGGCTTGCTGTGATTGGTCCGCGTCCCGGCAACATGGCCGACCTGACCAATCACAAGCCAGGAATTCACGTAACCAAGTAATAGCGCGATTTTTAAACAAACAACGCTGCCGGTTCCCTCGCTGAAGTCCCGGCTGCGTCGGACAGGTGAGTATAGCGATATTTTTTATTTTAATTCTTTCTTTTACACATTTATATGGTTCCCAGGGCCTGAAGGAGAGTTTCCTCTCCTTCAGACCCTGGGAACCATCAGGGATACCGTCCGATACATGAGTCCCATTGACTTGTATTGGTATCGGGTATCGGTATCGGATTGGATTCCGATACTGTGACGGTATCGGCCGATACTTTCCGATACCGATACTTTCAAGTATCGGACGGTATCGCTCAACACTATTAAGGACTAAAGTGTCCAACTTAGCTGAGCAGAAAACTGGGAGCTGGAACATGCAACAGAATCACTCTGGATACATTGATGGCCAGCATTAGAATGACAGAGGAGCAAGGTTAAATAGGATACTCCCACATCCTGATAGGAACAGGTGAACTGAGAAGGCAAAGCTTGCAGGACACCAGTACCACAAGAGACCACCGGGGGAGCCCACGAACCGAATCACAACAGTACCCCCCCCTTAAGGAGGGGGCACCGAACCCTCACAAGAACCACCAGGGCGATCTGGATGAGCCCTATGAAAGGCACGGACCAAATCAGAAGCATGAACATCAGAAGCTGTAACCCAAGAATTATCCTCTTGACCGTAGCCCTTCCATTTCACCAGATATTGAAGTCTCCGTCTGGAAACACGGGAGTCCAAGATTTTCTCCACCACGTACTCCAATTCACCCTCAACCAGCACAGGAGCAGGAGGCTCAACAGAAGGCACAAGTGGTACCTCATACCTCCGCAATAATGACCGATGGAAGACATTATGGAAAGCAAAGGATGCCGGGAGGTCCAAACGAAAAGACAAAGGGTTAAGAATTTCCAAAATCTTATAAGGACCGATGAACCGAGGCTTAAACTTAGGAGAAGAGACCCTCATAGGGACAAAACGGGAGGACAACCACACCAAGTCCCCAACACGAAGACGAGGACCAACACGACGATGGCGATTAGCAAAACGTTGAGTCCTCTCCTGGGACAACTCCAAATTGTCCACCACCTGCCCCCAAATACGATGCAACCTATCCACCATGGTATCCACTCCAGGACAATCCGAAGACTCCACCTGACCAGATGAAAAACGAGGATGGAACCCTGAATTGCAAAAGAAAGGGGAGACCAAAGTGGCAGAACTGGCCCGATTATTAAGGGCAAACTCAGCCAACTGCAAAAAGGAGACTTAAGGACTAAAGTGTCCAACTTAGCTGAGCAGAAAACTGGGAGCAGGAACATGCAACAGAATCACTCTGGATACATTGATGGCCAGCATTAGAATGACAGAGGAGCAAGGTTAAATAGGATACTCCCACATCCTGATAGGAACAGGTGAACTGAGAAGGCAAAGCTTGCAGGACACCAGTACCACAAGAGACCACCGGGGGAGCCCACGAACCGAATCACAACAACAGAGTGTGTAACATTGTGCCTGATTTTCCTTGTGGTCTCACCAACCTGTTAAAGGATATAGAAATCATACTGAAGTTATAGCTCACCGTGTAAGTTGTTTGACAGCAACAAATAAAGTTACTTTGGTTAAGTTTTTAAAACAATGAGGAAGTCTGGTGCAAGAGGTCGTGGCCGTGGGCGTTCATTGTCAGCTGGTAATGATGGTAGTGGTAGTGGAGCATCAGGTGGTCGTGGGGATCAAAATATTCCACCTAAGTCTGGAGCTGTGGAGCCAGTTTCGTCGTCTGGCTACACAAGGCCTCGAAAGCTTTCTTTTCTGGGAGTAGGAAAACCGCTTTTAAAGCCGGAGCAGCAACAGCAAGTTTTGGCTTACATTGCAGACTCAGCCTCTAGCTCTTTTGCCTCCTCTTCTGAAACTGGTAAATGTAAAAGCAGCGCGTCGCTTGTGGATGTTCACGGTCAGGGACAAGTCGCTTCCTTGTCCTCCTCAGCAAAAACTACAACAAGAGAGAAGGATGCAGCAGGAGACACAACGGGTTACTCCATGGAGCTCTTTACACATACCGTCCCTGGCTTTGAAAGTGAAACACTTAACAGGCCATGCCCATTACAAGTAGATTCTGACATGGAGTGCACTGATGCACAGCCACAGCCAGAGTACTATGCTGCTCCTTTGACTCAGACCACCACATTGCCCTCTCAGGGTACTGATCCACAATCAGACCCTGATGAGACTATGTTGCCCCGCCACGAACGCTATACCACCGACCGACACAGTGACACAGACGAAGTTGCACACGAGCTCGAAGAGGAGGTAATAGATGACCCGGTTGTTGACCCCGATTGGCAGCCATTGGGGGAACAGGGTGCAGGCGGCAGTAGTTCAGAAGCGGAGGTGGAGGAGGGGCCGCAGCAGGCATCAACATCGCAACAGGTTCCATCTGCCGGGCCCCTATCTGGCCCAAAACGCGTGTGAAAGCCAAAACCTGTTGGAGGACAGCGTGGCCATCCGGTTAAAGCTCAGTCTGCAATCCCTGAAAAGGGATCCGATGCTAGGAAGAGTGCAGTCTGGCATTTTTTTAAACAACATCCAATTGATCAGCGCAAAGTCATCTGTCAAAAATGTTCAACTAGCTTAAGCAGAGGTCAGAATCTGAAAAGTCTCAATACTAGTTGCATGCATAGACACTTAACCACCATGCATTTTCAAGCCTGGACTAACTACCAAACGTCCCATAAGGTTGTAGCACCCTCGGCCAGCCAATGAAGCTAGTCAGCAACGCAACATCCCTTCCGTCACTGTAAGGCCACCATTTTTCGCACCACCGGCAGTATCTGTGCAGGTTTCTTTGACAGCCAAAAGCAGTCAGGGTCAGGGAATCACCAGTTTTGTAGGAGGAAATATTGCATCTAGGGCACCGGCGGAAACAATTCCGTCTCCAACCGTCTCTCAGTCTGCCATGTCCACCGGCACACCCGCAAGTTCCACGATCTCCATCTCTCCAGTTCAGCTCACACTACATGAGACTCTGGTTAGAAAAAGGAAGTACTTATCCTCGCATCCGCGTACACAGGGTTTTAACGCCCACATAGCTAGACTAATCTCGTTAGAGATGATGCCCTACCGGTTAGTTGAAAGCGAAGCTTTCAAAGCCCTGATGGAGTACGCTGAACCACGATACGAGCTACCCAGTCGACACTTTTTTTCAAGAAAAGGCATCCCAGCCCTGCACCAGCATGTTAAACAGCGCATCGTCCATGCACTCAGGCAATCTGTGAGTACAAAGGTGCACCTGACTACAGATGCATGGACCAGTAGGCATGGCCAGGGACGTTATGTGTCCATCATGGCACACTGGGTGAATGTGGTGGATGCAGGGTCCACAGGGGACATCAATTTCGGGACAGTTTTGCCTAGCCCACGGTCTAGGAAACAGTTGGCTGTAGGCGTTCGCACCCCCTCCTCCTCCTCCTGCAGAAGCTACAGCTCTTCCACAGACCGCAGTCGGCCAACCACTCCATCGGCAGATGACACTGTTGCACACCAGTTGTCCCATTATGGGCCAGCTACTGGCAAGCGTCAGCAGGCTGTATTGGCTATGAAGTGTTTGGGCGACAACAGACACACCGCGGAAGTTCTGTCCGAGTTCTTGCAACAAGAAACGCAGTCGTGGCTGGGCACAGTAGATCTTGAGGCAGGCAAGGTAGTGAGTGATAACGGAAGGAATTTCATGGCTGCCATCTCCCTTTCCCAACTGAAACACATTCCTTGCCTGGCTCACACCTTAAACCAGGTGGTGCAGTGCTTATTGAAAACTTATCCTGGGTTCTCCGACCTGCTCCTCAAAGTGCGTGGACTTTGCTCACATATCCGACGTTCGCCTGTACACGCCAGCCGTATGCAGACCTATCAGCGGTCTTTGAACCTTCCCCAGCATCGCCTAATCATAGACGTTGCAACAAGGTGGAACTCAACACTGCACATGCTTCAGAGACTGTGCCAACAGAGGCGGGCTGTTATGTTTTTGTGGGAGGATACACATACACGGGCAGGCAGTAGGATGGCAGACATGGAGTTGTCAGGTGTGCAGTGGTCCAAGGTACAAGACATGTGTCAAGTCCTTCAGTGTTTTGAGGAATGCACACGGCTGGTTAGTGCAGACAACGCCGTAATAAGCATGAGCATCCCCCTAATGCGTCTGCTGATGCAAAGTTTGACGCACATAAAGGAGCAGGCGTCTGCACCAGAGGAAGAGGAAAGCCTTGATGACAGTCAGCCATTGTCTGGTCAGGGCAGTGTACAGGACGAGGTAGCGGGCGAAGAGGAGGTGGAGGACGAGGAGGATGATGGGGATGAGTATATTTTTAATGCGGAAGCTTTCCCGGGGGCACTGGAAATTGGTTGCGTGGCAAGGCCGGGTTCTGGTTTTTTGAGGGACACAAGTGACGTAGATTTGCCTGAAACTGCCCCTCAACCAATCACAACCGGAGATTTGACAACTGGAACTTTGGCCCACATGGCGGATTATACCTTACGTATCCTAAAAAGGGACACACGCATTACGAAAATGATGAACGATGATGATTACTGGTTGGCCTGCCTCCTTGATCCACGCTATAAAGGCAAATTGCAAAATATTATGCCACATGAGAACTTGGAACTAATATTAGCAACCAAACAATCAACTCTTGTTGACCGTTTGCTTCAGGCATTCCCAGCACACAGCGCACGTGATCGTTCTCACATGAGCTCCAGGGGGCAGCAGACTAGGAGTGTTAGGGGTGCACACATCAGAAGTGGCGTTGGACAGAGGGGTTTTCTGACCAGGTTGTGGAGTGATTTTGCTATGACCGCAGACAGGACAGGTACTGCTGCATCAATTGAAAGTGACAGGAGACAACATTTGTCCAGTATGGTTACTAACTATTTTTCATCCCTTATCGATGTTCTCCCTCAACCGTCATTCCCATTTGATTACTGGGCATCAAAATTAGACACCTGGCCAGAATTGGCAGAATATGCATTGCAGGAGCTTGCTTGCCCGGCAGCAAGTGTCCTATCAGAAAGAGTATTCAGTGCTGCAGGTTCAATATTAACCGAAAAAAGGACTCGTCTGGCTACCCAAAATGTTGACGATCTAACATTCATTAAAATGAACCACAACTGGATTTCGAAATCTTTTGCCCCACCTTGCCCGGCCGACAACTAGCTTTCCTATGAAAAGCTCTTACCTGTGGACTACTGTGAATTACTTTTCTAATGTCTAATTTTCTGCAGCTGATTGTCCAGCCTACGACATGCACCCGTGAGACTGCTGTTTGTCTGAAGAGGTGGGTGTGCTCGCTTTTGGTCGACAGCATTGCTACTGGGTCCCTCATAGTACAATAAAGTGTCTCTGGCGGTGGTGGTGCGCACCCAACGTCAGATACACTGTTGTAACATGAGGGGCCCTGGGCCTGTACCGCCGGCCACAAGAGAGTTCACCCACCCCCAGGTCAAACATTGCTCTACCACTTCCACAGTTATCTCTCACACTTCCACCAATGTTTAGTCTATACGCTGACATCCTTCCATACCTGCCACTGACAATACCATTGTGTTAACATGTATGATGGTACTTAACATAGTCAGGGGCAGTGTCCTCTATTTACCACAGTAAATACTTTGCGCTAAATTATTAGGTCTGAAACAACGCAGAGGATCCCACCCCTGAACCTAATGATTGCACCCTTTAGTGTTTTTGTTTTGTTTTAATGCGAGACATTCACATTTATTTGTTGTTTTGGACTACTAACTGGCAGACACTCATTACAATCGGCCTCCACTAACCAGACCACTGCTGCCCGTGTACCCCTGGAACCAATTATAAAGTGCCTACAGCCAGCTTATTTTTTTATGTTAGGCCTTCGAAGCCTGTCTGCGGTCCCTCCTTCCACTAGGCCTCCACTGACCAGACCACTGCTGCCCGTGTACCCCTGGAACCAATTATAAAGTGCCTACAGCCAGCCCATTTTATTATGTTAGGCCTTCGAAGCCTGTCTGCGGTCCCTCCTTCCACTAGGCCTCCACTGACCAGACCACTGCTGCCCGTGTACCCCTGGAACCAATTATAAAGTGCTTACAGCCAGCCCATTTTATTATGTTAGGCCTTCGAAGCCTGTCTGCGGTCCCTCTTTCCACTAGGCTTCCACTGACCAGACCACTGCTGCCCGTGTACCCCTGGAAGCTATTTTACAGTGCATAGAGCCTATTTTTTTATTTTATTTAATATTAATGAAGCCAGGATGGACTACGATGTACCACGCTATGAGCTACCCAGTTGACACTTTTCTTTTGCGAGAAAAGCCATCCCACCCCTCCACCAGCATGTTAAAGACCGCATTGTCCTTGCATTCTGTCAATCTGTGAGTCCAAAGGTACACCTGACAACAGACACATGGACCTGTAGGCATGGCCACGGAAGGTTACGTGTCCTTTGTGGCTCAATGGGTTAATGTATTGGATGCATGGTCCACACAGGGGACAGCCTGCTAAGTCTGTCTGCAGTCCCTAATTCATGTTGTCCTCAACTGAATAAAGCTGAGCTTCTACCTTCTGGTTCTGATTAACTGCTGTTTTTTTTAAAAAAATGGTGGTTCCGGCCTACTAACGGTGTCTGGACCTGCATGGTGTTGTCCTCAACTGAATAAAGCTGAGCTTCTACCTTCTGCCTCTTATTAACTGCTGTTTTTTAAAAAAATTGGCTGTTCCGGCCTACTAAAGGTGTCTGCCCCTGCCTGGTGTTGTCCTCAACTGAATAAAGCTGTGCTTCAACCTTCTGTTCCAAATTACGATTTTTAAAAATGAAATTGGCTGTTCCGGCCTACTAAAGGTGTCTGCCCCTGCCTGGTGTTGTCCTCAACTGAATAAAGCTGTGCTTCAACCTTCTGTTCCAAATTACGATTTTTAAAAATGAAATTGGCTGTTCCGGCCTACTAAAGGTGTCTGCCCCTGCCTGGTGTTGTCCTCAACTGAATAAAGCTGTGCTTCAACCTTCTGTTCCAAACATACAACCAAAAAATGGTACAGTACAAAAATTGGCCACCAGCTACAAAAACTTTCTCCTGCAAGTAGTTAACTGAAAGGTTTTTTTCCATTGAAAACACAGATATGGCATCCACCGAGTGTTGTCCTGTCGCGTCTTCTTTATATTATTGCCAAGAAGCTGCAACTGAATAAAGCTGTGCTTCAACCTTCTGTTCCAAATTATGATTTTTAAAAATGAAATTGGCTGTTCCGGCCTACTAAAGGTGTCTGCCCCTGCCTGGTGTTGTCCTCAACTGAATAAAGCTGTGCTTCAACCTTCTGTTCCAAATTACGATTTTTAAAAATGAAATTGGCTGTTCCGGCCTACTAAAGGTGTCTGCCCCTGCCTGGTGTTGTCCTCAACTGAATAAAGCTGTGCTTCAACCTTCTGTTCCAAATTACGATTTTTAAAAATGAAATTGGCTGTTCCGGCCTACTAAAGGTGTCTGCCCCTGCCTGGTGTTGTCCTCAACTGAATAAAGCTGAGCTTCTACCTTCTGCCTCTTATTAACTGCTGTTTTTTTAAAAAATTGGCTGTTCCGGCCTAATAAAGGTGTCTGCCCCTGCCTGGTGTTGTCCTCAACTGAATAAAGCTGTGCTTCAACCTTCTGTTCCAAACATACAACCAAAAAATGGTACAGTACAAAAATTGGCCACCAGCTACAAAAACTTTCTCCTGCAAGTAGTTAACTGAAAGGTTTTTTTCCATTGAAAACACAGATATGGCATCCACCGAGTGTTGTCCTGTCGCGTCTTCTTTATATTATTGCCAAGAAGCTGCAACTGAATAAAGCTGTGCTTCAACCTTCTGTTCCAAATTACGATTTTTAAAAATGAAATTGGCTGTTCCGGCCTACTAAAGGTGTCTGCCCCTGCCTGGTGTTGTCCTCAACTGAATAAAGCTGTGCTTCAACCTTCTGTTCCAAATTACGATTTTTAAAAATGAAATTGGCTGTTCCGGCCTACTAAAGGTGTCTGCCCCTGCCTGGTGTTGTCCTCAACTGAATAAAGCTGTGCTTCAACCTTCTGTTCCAAATTACGATTTTTAAAAATGAAATTGGCTGTTCCGGCCTACTAAAGGTGTCTGCCCCTGCCTGGTGTTGTCCTCAACTGAACAAAGCTGAGCTTCTACCTTCTGCCTCTTATTAACTGCTGTTTTTTTAAAAAATTGGCTGTTCCAGCCTACTAAAGGTGTCTGCCCCTGCCTGGTGTTGTCCTCAACTGAATAAAGCTGTGCTTCAACCTTCTGTTCCAAACATACAACCAAAAAATGGTACAGTACAAAAATTGGCCACCAGCTACAAAAACTTTCTCCTGCAAGTAGTTAACTGAAAGGTTTTTTTCCATTGAAAACACAGATATGGCATCCACCGAGTGTTGTCCTGTCGCGTCTTCTTTATATTATTGCCAAGAAGCTGCAACTGAATAAAGCTGTGCTTCAACCTTCTGTTCCAAATTACGATTTTTAAAAATGAAATTGGCTGTTCCGGCCTACTAAAGGTGTCTGCCCCTGCCTGGTGTTGTCCTCAACTGAATAAACCTGTGCTTCAACCTTCTGTTCCAAATTACGATTTTTAAAAATGAAATTGGCTGTTCCGGCCTACTAAAGGTGTCTGCCCCTGCCTGGTGTTGTCCTCAACTGAATAAAGCTGAGCTTCTACCTTCTGCCTCTTATTAACTGCTGTTTTTTTTTTAAATTGGCTGTTCCGGCCTACTAAAGGTGTCTACCCCTGCCTGGTGTTGTCCTCAACTGAATAAAGCTGTGCTTCAACCTTCTGTTCCAAACATACAACCAAAAAATGGTACAGTACAAAAATTGGCCACCAGCTACAAAAACTTTCTCCTGCAAGTAGTTAACTGAAAGTTTTTTTTCCATTGAAAACACAGATATGGCATCCACCGAGTGTTGTCCTGTCGCGTCTTCTTTATATTATTGCCAAGAAGCTGCAACTGAATAAAGCTGTGCTTCAACCTTCTGTTCCAAATTACGATTTTTAAAAATGAAATTGGCTGTTCCGGCCTACTAAAGGTGTCTGCCCCTGCCTGGTGTTGTCCTCAACTGAATAAAGCTGTGCTTCAACCTTCTGTTCCAAATTACGATTTTTAAAAATGAAATTGGCTGTTCCGGCCTACTAAAGGTGTCTGCCCCTGCCTGGTGTTGTCCTCAACTGAATAAAGCTGAGCTTCTACCTTCTGCCTCTTATTAACTGCTGTTTTTTTAAAAAATTGGCTGTTCCGGCCTACTAAAGGTGTCTGCCCCTGCCTGGTGTTGTCCTCAACTGAATAAAGCTGTGCTTCAACCTTCTGTTCCAAATTACGATTTTTAAAAATGAAATTGGCTGTTCCGGCCTACTAAAGGTGTCTGCCCCTGCCTGGTGTTGTCCTCAACTGAATAAAGCTGTGCTTCAACCTTCTGTTCCAAATTACGATTTTTAAAAATGAAATTGGCTGTTCCGGCCTACTAAAGGTGTCTGCCCCTGCCTGGTGTTGTCCTCAACTGAATAAAGCTGTGCTTCAACCTTCTGTTCCAAACATACAACCAAAAAATGGTACAGTACAAAAATTGGCCACCAGCTACAAAAACTTTCTCCTGCAAGTAGTTAACTGAAAGGTTTTTTTCCATTGAAAACACAGATATGGCATCCACCGAGTGTTGTCCTGTCGCGTCTTCTTTATATTATTGCCAAGAAGCTGCAACTGAATAAAGCTGTGCTTCAACCTTCAGTTCCAAATTACGATTTTTAAAAATGAAATTGGCTGTTCCGGCCTACTAAAGGTGTCTGCCCCTGCCTGGTGTTGTCCTCAACTGAATAAAGCTGTGCTTCAACCTTCTGTTCCAAATTACGATTTTTAAAAATGAAATTGGCTGTTCCGGCCTACTAAAGGTGTCTGCCCCTGCCTGGTGTTGTCCTCAACTGAATAAAGCTGTGCTTCAACCTTCTGTTCCAAATGCCGCAGTGGATCCTGCTCAGCAGAGATGTCGGTCCCAGTGTCTCGCTCAGTCTGATACCGTGCAATGAGTTACTGCTGACTTTCCAGGTTCTGCTTTTGTGGCCAGCTCTGTTCAGCGGCAAGCAGGCTTTTCTG
This sequence comes from Ranitomeya variabilis, assembly GCF_051348905.1. Taxonomy (NCBI): domain Eukaryota; kingdom Metazoa; phylum Chordata; class Amphibia; order Anura; family Dendrobatidae; genus Ranitomeya; species Ranitomeya variabilis. The sequence continues at coordinate 1,015,813,803 of NC_135233.1, read as the reverse complement.
GGACTAAGTCCTGCTTTGCACACACTGAGCATGCCCAAGGGAGGACCTCTCATTGGAGGTCGGGGGTCACACTCTCAGGCCCTGTAGCAGCTCCCATTGGTTCTCCAGGAAGGTCCTGAAGAGCTGCAACTACAAAACGTTCGCATGGCCGCACGGCCATGCGCTAGTATTAACCTATGTTATGAGAATTGCTACCTTGTGGTCATGGCTGTATGTGATCAGGGTTAGCTGAGAAAAGACATTAGAATACCGGCACCTCTGGTGAGGAGTTTTGTGTGTGTGAATTCAGGGCTGTCGTATAGCCACTAGAATTCCGGCTCCACCGGAGAGGAGTTGTTGTGTGCTATGCTGACTGCATGACCACAGTTTGCTTCGGCTCTATTAGGTAACTCTGATCCTCTGTGAGGTTAACAGGGCACAGCGTTTTCCTACCTTGCGATTCTGTGAAGTAACAGACTTCGTTTATACCGCCATATAGTGCCACCTTTTGCTAGCAGCAGGTTTCTGTCCTGCACGGTGGACCCTGGGTTGCGAACGCATCCATTATTACATATATATATATATACTCGGTGCGTTCCATTAACCGTAACAACGTGTTTTTATGGGATAGTACAGAATGCTTTATGTCTTACCAAGTATGAAAGTTGAAATAATTGTTTCAGAAACCACATGGCTCTTTAGAAATATAGTATCACAGAGCACTGTATCACAAGAGATATGGCACACACGCGTTTCAGGCCATTTGCAGAGGGATGCAGATACTGGGCACTGACTGGGTAAGATAACTTCTCTATTTTACAATCAGAAACGTTATATATGGCAGATGAGATATGAATGTTACAGGGAGTAAGCGTCTGGCATCTCAGCTTCCTGGTAACTATTTTATATTGCACAAATGTCTTTGCCTTAGACAGGATATTAAAAGGGATTTTGATGCCCAATCTGAAAACAGCATGATGCGAGGCAGAGACTGATTCCAACAACGTATCACTTACTGAGCTACATACTGTAGTTTTGATAAAATCACTGTTTTCTCTGCTGCAGATCTAGCAGTTCTTTGAATACTGAGCTCTGTATAACCCCACACATACCAACGATTGGCAGATTTATTTGTACACTGTGCATATGCAGAAAGCTGCCAATCAGTCATGGAGGCGCGGTTATACAGAGCTCATGAATATGGAGGACTACCTGGCAGCAGCTTTGCTAATCATCTAGTGATAATCTACTGCTGATAAAACAGGGATTTTATCAAAACTACAGCAAACAGTTCAATAAGAAACACATCGCTAGAATAAGGATTTCTGTCTATGTTATGCTGCTCTTAGATAGACATTAGAAAACAAAAAACAAAATAGGCCATACAAATGGGGATCACCAAAACGCAGAGATTTGACCAAAAGAACACAGCTTTATTACAATGTGGTACAGGACACTAACATTTAAAAACATTTAAAACATTAAATACACAAAGCCCATAATAAGGCAAACACCTGTGCTAGACTCATGGGGATGGTAATTAAATATTTTAGGCTTCTATATGGACAGCATATTCATGGTGTGCAAAAAATAGCAATATCCCATATGCATATGAACCCTACAGATGTAACCACAAGTAAATGTATATATAGTTAGTAAAAGAAGAAATGGATGTACACAGAATATGTCAAACAAACTCTATAATTGGATGACCTCGTGGCCTTTAGTACAGTAACCAGGTCTCTAACAGCATAGTAGGGAAATATCAAATTGGGACAACTGTATCAAGTCATTAGGTTATAGTGCTAAAGTTGCACAAAAGGAAAATAGTCTATGCACCCAAACAAATGTACAAAGTGCAGTCTTACAGCAGAAGATTTACACCGATGTTCAATTACTCCTGGAACCGGATATGCACCTTAAGTGTGGAGGGGTTCAACCCAAATACCATCACTCATAGCCATATTAGGAGCAAAAGCTAGTAGTCGTATATACATTGATGTCCTCCCCATGTTATCAAGGGTATAGTAAATCTACCGCACTCCCTATGTGGAATATCTTATGCAGAAATGTAGATTTTGAAATGCTAATTTATTCAAATACAAATAGAATCAATCATATACATCGGATCAAACAAAAGGTAGCTTAATACAACGTGTACACGCGGCACAAAATGGTGACGTTTCGACCCTCCCGGGTCTTAGTCTAAGGTCACTTAATCCAGGTATTGTGAGTGACTCTTTTCGGAGCAAGGTGTCCCTGTAATATCCAGGGGCGGTTACAGCTCTTTGAATGTGTGGCCTGGTTGGTGATCCATTCCAGAATGAAAACCTTAATAGATAGCCCGTAGTCTAAGCGGCGCATCTGCGTCTTGCTAATGATAATGCCTTGTGAATATGAAAGCCTTGTAAGATGAATGAGCAGCGCTCCTGCGTCCTGTTGTGTCGAAACGTCACCATTTTGTGTCGCATTTACACGTTGTATTAAGCTACCTTTTGTTTGATCCGATGTATATGATTGATTCTATTTGTATTTGAATAAATTAGCATTTCAAAATCTACATTTCTGCATAAGATATTCCACTTAGGGAGTGCGGTAGATTTACTATACCATTGTTATTAGACCTTACGGTCTGTCGCACCAGCACCCCGACCTATCATAGAGTGCAGGCCAATTTACTCCCCATGTTATCAACAGCCTGGAAAAGAACTTCATGCAAACGTATTTATATATTTTGAAATATTTTATACCCCGATCTCATGCCTATAAATATGCCCTTAAAACACAATATTTTGAAGCGAAAGAAAGAACAGCCCAAACGGGAGCAGAAATATGATCATAAATCCAAGCAAGGACTAAAAAGCCCCCAGAAAAAGATATTATTAATCAAATAGGAATAACCATTTGCTGACATAGTTGAAATACAGTCCCTAGATACTTGAACAAGAATATGCTGTCCATATAAGGGGGATAAAAGGATGATAGCTAAATAACAAAACGAAGCATAAAGAATCTTAGACATATATAGAAAAGGACGTTGTTGACCATAGAGCTCCTCACATACATTTGTAGAACCAGTAAATAACAAGTCCTCATTGAGGCCAGATGGAGCTACACAATTCAGTTCAAAAATCCATTTGGATTCCCATCTCAATAATTCTGCCATGATGTTGCCACCTCTGATATTGGTTTGAACACCTTCCAGTCCCAGGATCCTAGTTCCACTCCAAAGTGAATTATGTTCCGCCAAGTAATGTGAGGCGACAGACGTAAGGGTCTTCCCTTTAACCTTGTCCTTCTTAGCTGTTGAGATGTTGGAGAAATGTTGCTGAATTCTCCTCAGTTCTTGTGTCGTTTGCCCAACATAAACCTTGGGGCAAGGGCACACTAGGGCATAGACCAGATTACTTGATTTACAGCTGAAATAAGCTTTGGAAGCAATCTGAAAAGGTAGAGAAGGCAAGGTGATATTAGTATTTCCAGCAGTAAAAGAGCAAATGTTGCAATTGCCACACAGAAAAGTGCCAAGGAGTCGAGCCCCCCTATTTAATTTCACAACCAGTCACTGAAAATGACTGTGACTGAGACAGTCTCTTTCTGGCTTTCCTTGCTACTAAACTAGGTCTGGAAGCAATATGTGGCTGAAGTTTAGATTCACTTAGCAATATACCCCTGTACCTAGATATAATCTCCCGTATATCACGCCACTGGTTATTATATGCTGTAACAATCCCCAGCGGTTTTCCAGGTGCCCTCACCCGAGGTTGTAGAAGTTCCTCCCCTATAGAGTGACTCTACATCTAGAGTCACTAGCCAAGTCCCAGGTGGAACTACCAAATCCTGGAGCTGTTGGATCAGAAAAGTGGAATCTCTTACAAATGATTTAAGAGAAACAACTAATGGTTGCAGGAAAAAATCGACATAAATGCAGGGTCGCTCCAGCAAACCACCTATCCCGGACACAACAGGCCTACCTGAGGGAGCCTCAAGCGACTTATGAACGTTTGGTAGCATGTAAAAGGTCAGAGTCCTGGAATGGTGATTTGTCATGAAGTCCTTCTCCTGCTTATTAATGATGTTACATGTGAATGCAGCCTCCAACAGACGGATCAATTTAGCCTGGAAGACAATGGAAGGATCAGAGGGGAGTATCTGATAACAGTCTGGATTGAGTAGTTGGTGTTTGGCCTCTTGAATGTAAAGGTCTGTTGGCCAAATAACCAAATTGCCCCCATTATCCGCCTGACGGATAACAAAGTAGCGGTTAGAGCCCAGTTTAGCAATAGCAACCCGTTTCCCCTTGCTCATGTTTCTACCCCTATTTGGGTCAAGTTTCAAACAGTGTATTTCTCGGCACACGGCATCAAAAAAAATTTGCACCACTGGGAATAGTGAAAATGAGGGGGTGGCCTGTGAAGGCAACCTACTAATAAATTTTCTGCTAGAGCAGCTTCCCTCACCTTCCTCAAGTAGGTCCAAAAGGTCTCTGAGAACCAATCTATCGGCTGTGGGCAAATCATCAATAGCCGAGGGCTGGTGAAATAACAGCTTGAAGGTGAGTTGTCTGCAAAAAAGGTAGACATCTTTGATCACAGTAAATTTATCAAGGCCACTGGTAGGACAGAAAGATAGGCCTTTTTCCAACACAGAGGTTTCTAAATCAGAAAGGATGTAATTTGACAAGTTTAAAATCTGCAGCTTACCACAGATCACCGCAGGATCTGGTGAAATATCTGATGTTACCGGATCCTGTTCTGTCGAGTCTCCCGCTTGTATCGGGGAGACCACACTCTATAGTTCCGAGACCGCTTTTTTGAACCATGTCTCCTCCTACGGCCCCTCCTATTACGCCTTCAGTGTCGCTCAGTTCGGAGGATAAAAAATCATCACTTGATGGTGGTTCATGTGAAATAGTTGTGTTTCCCTCAGTCAGGACCATAATGCCACTGGACCTCTTGTTGCCCCTATGTACCCATCTATATGCTCGTCCATTTTTGAGGTCCAGCTGATCCCTTTTAAACTTTTGTTTTTTTGTCCCAATAACATCCTTGGTGGACTTAAGCTGAACCTGAAAAGGTTCCACCAAAGTTTTTTTGTCAAATTTGTCCAACTTGCCTTCACAGACCCTTATTTTTTCTCTCACAGAGGCCAAAACCCCCTGATCATGTACCAACAGCATGTCAATGATCACATTAGAACATTTCAATAATCCAGATTCCCATGTCATTTGAAATTCATCATCAGCCTCCCAGGAAAGATCTGTACCATGAGACCCCTAGGAACAATTCCAACCTTTTTATATTCCTCCAAAGTTTTAACATTCCACCATGATTTGGTGAGAGATTTATGAAAATTAGTAAGTTCTCTAGCCACACTTTGAAAGTCACCATCACTACCAGTATTAGTCGCTAAAGTAGCAATGTCATTATTAAAAATACCATTCGCCTGGCTACTCCACGCAGCCTCCCTAGCCGCCAAATCCATGCCGTGTTGAAAATATATGTCAAACAAACTAAATTCTATATTAGAACAATATCCTGTGTGCCAACACCCAGAAGATGCAGGAGAAAGAGCAACCACACAACAAACAAGCACTTAACTAATAATTTGAGGGGGCACCACAGAAGACTATATATACTGGGATCCTAACCTTGACCTATGAAACGCATGAACATTTGAAAACAAAAAACCAAAAACAGAATAGGCCATACAAATGCTCTTAGATAGACAAAAACCTAGAGACAGATTCTCTTTACGATATACAGCAAGACTAACACAGAAAACTGAACCTTTACCTTGGCTGATAGAAAGTCTACTATGTATTAAGCTTATAGGGTCCAGCAGTACAATGCCTTTTTTGACCTGATTAGTTAATTTGCAGATAGACTTGACAACGGGTATAAGCGAGTCAAGTGATTTCTCATCCATAACACCCATTGACCTTCCCATAGACCTTCAGTAAAGTAACCACATCACACCTGAATATTGGAATTAATTGGTCACTGCAGCCTTTTTTTAACAATATGTGGCACCCCAGGAGATCGGGTACCACAGTAGTGCTGCCTTCCTCTCGGGGAGGGTAGTGCTATGCCTGGAAACAAGAGGGATCTCTTTGGCAGGTAAATCACACACACACCTTCTGAATCCAGCCAGGAGGGGGAGCTCAAAACCCTGTTTTAGGGTAGCTTCCCTGAATAAAGATCCTGGTTTGGAGGAGGAGTCAGACAGTCTGAGAGAGACAGTGGACAGAGACAGTTGGTCCCAGGAGACCAGTGAGTATGGACAGTCTGTGAGTGCAGACAGACAGGAAAGGAGCAGAGGAGAGGAACAGGGCTCAGAGGGGAACTGTGACCGGGCACCTTCAGAGCTGGAGCACAGAAACTGGGTACAGGGAGCCCAAGGCTAGAGTGAAACTGTAGGACACTCAGCAGAAATGGAGGGCATAGGATTACACAGATATTGCCCAAATTATGCTTGTGGCACAGCAGCATCCTGGAGCCTGGAGTCCAAGATGTACGGCTCAAGCTGCCTACCATACAGGTACCTATCCCAGGACAGGAGAAAGAACTGAAAGAATTGGGACCTTATTTGGAACACTTCAGGCAGCCAGGGACTTTAGCAAGTGCAGAGTGGAAGGCTCCTAACCTGACTTGCCAAGCGGATTTTGCTTGTTTCCAGGCTGCCTGGACTCCTATGTACCTGTTGCCGGTGCCCTGGACTGTGGTCTGCCAACTACAGTAAGCCAGGTAAAGACTTACAACTTGTGTCCTTTACTCATTTACCGGCAACCGTCATCACCACCATATACCTTAGGACCCATGGGGACCCCACATCACCTGTGGGAAGTGTACCATCAGTGCTGCAATAACAACCCCCAGAGGACCCCTTTAATGCAGCGTCAGTCCCATTATTGACCGAACACCACAGGTGGCATCACATCAGACTTATAAACACTTTTCCCTTAAAAGACCGTCCCCTTAATTGGGTGCCCAGGGCCATGGACCAGGTCGCAGCCACCATGACTTCCCCTTTAAGACCGAGTACCCCGCTGCCCTGGTGGGTGACTCAAATACAAATAAACATTAAAAGAAACTTCCTAGAAGGATGGTCCTCGATGCCCCAAACTTAACAAAAAAACAGGACTGGTTTATTGCCTGCCCCTGCCAAGGTTGCATTTTACCTCCAGCCGCAATGCATCAGTTCAGAGTCACCAATTGAACAACTAAGCCAATAAACTAAGGGGCCAATGTCCTCTGGCCCTCCAATCCCTTCCCTGTGATTTAACACCAGTCTGCACTTAATTCCACCTAGGGGGGTCCAGAACATCCCAATATTCCTCTCCCCTCACTGATCCACCAATAATCTAATCCACAAACTTTGAGGATCTCCCCCCATGCTCGCTGCTATGACAATGCTACAAAAATTACTAATTAATTAACAAACTAAACAAGTAAACAAACACTCGACAATATGATGACCCCTATGTCTTTTTGATGACATAAACAAAGGGATGGTCGGTGGGAGATCCTTACTGTCTGTTAGGAACCTTAAATGGCTACCCAACCTCACATGGCTATCCCTTATAGACCCTACTCCTACCCCCCTTAAATGTTGAGTGCTTTTTTCTGCTGTGTATGATTCCAGAGCAGTCACCACTTGGATGTGTAGCATTTTTATCTTTATTTATGCTTATTGATTATAGCTGGCACCACTTTATCTATATTTGTACCTTATTATTACTGATATCATTCACTTTTGATTATTGCACCTTGTTTTTATTCATATATACTTCATTCATCTACTCATCACTCCTTCATGCATGCCCATCTGCATTGTGCCATCCCTTTGGACCTCTAACTGTCCTGCCCATTTTTCCTTTTGTTGGTCTCTTAGCCTTGTATGGATTCCTTGTTCTGTACTTTTTATATGATTTTATCGATTTTTATGATAATGCTGCTGACTTTATGTGTGGGATTAGTCATGCTTCTCATGTTAGGGTCTTTAAATATTAAAATAGTAAGTTAACTACTATACATAGTAAAAGTGACACCTTAATGATTTGCTGAAGACCTGAATGTTGAGACACCCAATGATCTAAAGAACGGATCTCTGGACCTGGATAACATATTTCCTTGCCTATCAAAGCGAGCCCAGTGTAGCGCTTTTTTTCAGCAGTCCATAGACAATAAATGGAGTGGAGGTCGAGCATGCGCATCTCTTCTTTTTTCAAGACTGGATTTTGTTGAGTTCAGTTTCCCAGTTCTAGAACGTTGTTCTTGGGATCACTGGGGGTCAAAATTTTAGCAATCCTATCCCGTGCTTAGGGGATAAGTTACTATTTTCAGTAACATAGTCCAGTGTCATACTGAGAAATGGCACTATGGAGAATAGAAACTTTGGAGGTAATTCATCAAGATTGGCATTTTATCTACCATTCTTAATCCAGGTTCAGATTTAGATTCCAATCTTTCAGCTGGCCTTTCCCAAGTCTGCTATAACCCAGACCACTTTTTGGTGTAAATTATATTGAATTTGTTGAGCCAGGTTATGCTTCCTTCCATTAAGCTCCTGACAATTTTTCAATAGGTTGCTATACCTTGTAGAAAAATGTCAGAAGTCACAACTTTTTTTTTGGTCAATTGCACCAAGTTTGTGACATTTCAATGCCAAGTTTTTTTCACCCTGTAGTGTATTTACTTAACATGTGAAAAAATAATATCTAAAATGCACAAAGCTTAAAAAAATACATATATCCACAATCAAGACACCGGTGGATCCTTTCTTTATTCAGCCACTGAAAAGTTTTCATTTTAATGACTTTCTCATAGTTGGGTGTACATGATATGACTTGCCTCCATCTATTATTCATGAATATAAATGTTTTCCAGCCTGACTATTTAAATACAACCTTAATCTATATAACTCTACAGGACACGTGTCCCCTCCTCCAAGTAATCAGTGCACTCCTTATTCGCCACATTATTCCAGGAGAAATGAGATCCTAGACTTTGCCTTGTTGAGGGGACAATAAAATGGCAGCAGGTGCCTGCAGGTTTCAGAACTTAGCCTCAGTATCTGATAAAGTTAATAGAGTGGTTGAATTTTTCCACTCATTAGATATATGTTGGGAATCCTGCTGGAGGCTTTGGTTAATCCAACTCTGAATATGTTAATCAGAAGAATCAGTAACCTATCCTTCAAGACATGGAGCCTCAGGCTGGGCCCCTGCATCTGCTCTTATTGCCTTTCCTCTCTTCTGTTCTCTGACTGAGTTATCTGTATGGTTGTGCTCATCTTCGCAGGTCGTAATAGAAAGGGACAGATAAAATTGAGAGGCTTAATGTCAGCCATATACTGGGTCTTGCTGGGCTTTATTCGCTGCACATTCCAGCTTAGGAGCTCTTTCTGCATCTTGCTCTAAGGCCGGATTAATGTGGTTACTTTAATAAGACACAAGTAAAATCTGTACTCATTTGTAATTAACTCTCACTTCCAGCCTCTCGTATGATTAGAATAATTTAGCTATTATTTAAACTCCAGTGCTTTTCCCTGTGCTAAATACAAGATTTATCTCTAGAAACTGAGCCCTGTTCAATGCAATTATATACATTAAACAAGCATAGGAGCGAACAGCCATTACAAGTGGATACATGCATAATACCATACCATAATATAAGTCCCTATTACAGATTTGTCACAAACATCGCTTTCTGATCTTTCATAGATGATATAATGAGACAGAAAGACAAAAATAAAAACTGAAAAAAAAAATAATTGTCTTTAGTATTATTATTAGTGTTGAGCATTCCGATACTGCAAGTATCGGGTATCGGCCGATACTTGCTGTATCGGAATTTCCGATACCGAGATCCGATATTTTTGTGATATCGGGTATCGGGTATCGCAACAACATTAATGTAATAATGTGTAAAAAAGAGAATTAAAATAAAAAATATCGCTATACTCACCTGTCCGACGCAGCCGGGACCTCAGCGAGGGAACCGGCAGCGTTGTTTGTTTAAATTTCGCGCTTTTACTTGGTTACGTGAAGTCCCGGCTTGTGATTGGTCAGGGCGGCCATGTTGCCGGGACGCGGACCAATCACAGCAAGCCGTGACGAAATTACGTCACGGCTTGCTGTGATTGGTCCGCGTCCCGGCAACATGGCCGCCATTAACCAATCACAAGCCGTGACGTCACGGGAGGCTGGACATGCGCGTATTTTGAAAAGCGCGCGTGTCCAGCCTCCAGTGACGTCCCGGCAACATGGCCGCCATTAACCAATCACAAGCCGGGACGTCACGGGAGGCTGGACATGCGCGTATTTTGAAAAGCGCGCGTGTCCAGCCTCCAGTGACGTCCCGGCAACATGGCCGCCATTAACCAATCACAAGCCGGGACGTCACGGGAGGCTGGACATGCGCGTATTTTGAAAAGCGCGCGTGTCCAGCCTCCCGTGACGTCACGGCTTGTGATTGGTTAATGGCGGCCATGTTGCCGGGACGCGGACCAATCACAGCAAGCCGTGACGTAATTTCGTCACGGCTTGCTGTGATTGGTCCGCGTCCCGGCAACATGGCCGCCGTGACCAATCACAAGCCGGGACCTCACGTAACCAAGTAAAAGCGCGAATTTTAAACAAACAACGCTGCCGGTTCCCTCGCTGAGGTCCCGGCTGCGTCGGACAGGTGAGTATAGCGATATTTTTTATTTTAATTCTTTCTTTTACACATTAATATGGTTCCCAGGGCCTGAAGGAGAGTTTCCTCTCCTTCAGACCCTGGGAACCATCAGGAATACCGTCCGATACCTGAGTCCCATTGACTTGTATTGGTATCGGGTATCGGTATCGGATTGGATCCGATACTTTGCCGGTATCGGCCGATACTTTCCGATACCGATACTTTCAAGTATCGGACGGTATCGCTCAACACTAATTATTATATTATTACACTTATCAGCTACCTGCATTGACTTTATTGGTGTTCATCAGTTCCAACCTTATTTAATATTGGTCTATCACATCAATGTTGAAAAATATATTAGCTAGATTCTAAAACGAATTTCCTTCAAACTGTATATAAACTGCTCAATTTATACCCTGCCACAATATCTCTCTTGAAGTCAATTCTTCTACTGGACCAACTATCTAACCCTTGATTTCTCCTATTTTCTATAAATTTAGGCTTGTTTTCTACCTTATTGTTATGGTACAACCAAATTTAGCTGAAGATGATCAATCATTGTCCTTAAAGAGGACCTTTCAACAAATTTTCCATGTTGCATAGCAGAATTATTATTTATTTATTTTAATTTCACATTTCTGTTGCCATGACAGTATCAATGAAATAACATGGCAGCAAATTAGTTTACTTTAATTAAATCCAAGTGGGTGATTTCACTGGGGGGGATGTAATTCTTCCTATATATGAGTTGTTGACTGATGACACCCACTTAACCACTACTCAGACAACTCCTTCTGAATCCTCCAGTAATAGGATAACATACTCACCTCTAGTGCCATCACTATTCCATCTGTATTGGTACTGGGTCTCCCGGGGATCATGTGATTTTATTATGTCACACAATCACTACAGTGAATCAGTGCTGGCTTCATTCTCCTCTATTACAGATGTAATCGACAACCAGAGAAAGTGAGAGCTGTTGCAGGGAGAGTGAAGCCAGTGCCGACTGGCTTCAGGGATGGAAAGACTTAACAATGTCACGCAAGCCCTGGGACAGCCAGTGCTGACCCACTGGAACAGCACCGTTGTCGGAGGTGAGTAGAGGTGTTATTATTTTACTGGGGGGGCATAGGGATTCAGAATGAGTTGTTCAAGTAGTGGATAACCCCTTTAACAAACATTATCTTATTAGGAGTCAAATACTTTGCTAATATCTACACAACAGAGAGACAAAATAAAAAAAAAAACAGATACTAGACAAAATCTACAAATTGAAATTGCTGGGAGTTTAAATAGGGTGTGGTGCAATTCCATAAGTAACAGCAGTGAACTAATTACTAGGATTGAGCGACTTTTACTTTTTGGGGGTTGAGTCGGGTTTTTGCGAAGCCCGACTTTGTCAAAAGTCGAGTCGAGTGAAATCGGCCGATTATCGCGAAAAGTCAGGGATCGACCGAAACATGAAAGCCAATGCAAGTGAATGGGGAAGCATAGTCGGCAGTGAGTGGAGGCCAGGAAAACACCTACAGTGCCCATTTTAATGGCAAAAACATCCATTCTTGTTACTGAAGCTTGTCAATATTAATTTACTTTATAATAATAGTTAGGCATTGGAAATTGGGGGTCATTTGGCTAAAGTTGTGGGTGGTAGGGCTGGTTAAAGTTTTTAGTGGGCCCAGGAAACGTGGACTACGTCACGGCGGTGGAGCAGGGAGAGTTAAGTATTTCAACGTTGCAAGTGCTGTGATCCTGAGCAAGCAGGGGGGGCCCACTCGTTCGCATTGGCACTGGCACAGGGCCCCTCACAGTACGGCGGTGTGTTTGCACGGCGGGGGCGCCTCCCACTGGCAGCAACACTTTTGCGTACTATGAGGGGCCCTGTGCCAGTGACGTCGCCAACGAGTATGCCCCCCCACCTGATGAAGGAAAATGCACTTTCACCTGCACCTTCCTCTTTGTACCCGTGTAAGGTGGTATAGTATGCTGGAAGAGGAACCTGACTTTCAGCAGGGTCAGATTCTGGCTGTGTAGAGTGCAAGGGGAATGTAGTGGACTGAGTCAATGTACCAGCGGACTCATCTAGCAGTGGCTGGGCAATGGGCAGGATGAGGAGGAAACACAGATCTAGGCCCAAATAATAAAGTGGGCCAAATGCAGTTCAAAATTGGTAACAGGACTTACCAGGCGGCATTGCTTTGTTCAGTGGAAGACAACTGTAATGAGAGGCTGACACAGTGGGTAGGGCCAAAAAAGTAACTAGGCTAAATGCAGTTCTAAATTGGTAACAGTAGGAAACAGGCGGCACTGCTTTGTTCAGTGGAGGAGAACACCAAGCAGCGGCAGACACCGTTACTAGGCCCCAACCAAACTAGTAGGCCAACTGCAGTGTTACATTAACAACTACCTAATCAGAGCCTGAAGGTTGAAGCTCAAGAAAACCAAACAGGAGGAAACCCAGGAGCGGCAGACGCCGTTAGAAGGCCCCAACCAAACTAGTAGGCCTGATGCAGTGTTATCTAAACAACTACTTAATGAGAGCCAGAAGGTTGAAGCTCAGACAAGGAAACCTGGAGGAGAACACCAAGGAGCGGCAGACACCGTTACTAGGCCCTAACCAAAGTAGTAGGACAACTGCTGTCTTATATAAACAACTACTTAATGAGAGCCTGAAGGTTGAAGCTCAGACAAGGAAACCTGGAGGAGAACACCAAGGAGCGGCAGACACCGTTACTAGGCCCCAACCAAAGTAGTAGGGCAACTGCTGTCTTATATAAACAACTACGTAAGGAGAGCCTGAAGGTTGAAGCTCAGACAAGGAAACCTGGAGGAGAACACCAAGGAGCGGCAGACACCGTTACTAGGCCCCAACCAAAGTAGTAGGGCAACTGCTGTCTTATATAAACAACTACTTAATGAGAGCCTGAAGGTTGAAGCTCAGACAAGGAAACCTGGAGGAGAACACCAAGGAGCAGCAGACACCGTTACTAGGCCGCAACCAAAGTAGTAGGGCAAATGCTGTCTTATATAAACAACAACTTAATGAGTGCCTGAAGGTTGAAGCTCAGACAAGGAAACCTGGAGGAGAACACCAAGGAGGAGGAGAACACCAAGGAGCGGCAGACACAATTTTCTAGGCCCCAACCAAAGTAGTAGGGCAACTGCTGTCTTATATAAACAACTACCTAATGAGAGCCTGAAGGTTGAAGCTCAGACAAGGAAACCTGGAGGAGAACACCAAGGAGGAGGAGAACACCAAGGAGTGGCAGACACCGTTACTAGGCCCCAACCAAAGTAGTAGGGCAACTGCTGTCTTATATAAACAACTACTGAATGAGAGCCTGAAGGTTGAAGCTCAGACAAGGAAACCTGGAGGAGAACACCAAGGAGGAGGAGAACACCAAGGAGCGGCAGACACCGTTACTAGGCCCCAACCAAAGTAGTAGGGCAACTGCTGTCTTATATAAACAACTACTTAATGAGAGCCTGAAGGTTGAAGCTCAAACAAGGAAATCTGGAGGAGAACACCAAGGAGGAGGAGAACACCAAGGAGCGGCAGACACCGTTACTAGGCCCCAACCAAAGTAGTAGGGCAACTGCTGTCTTATATAAACAACTACTTAATGAGAGCCTGAAGGTTGAAGCTCAGACAAGGAAACCTGGAGGAGAACACCAAGGAGCGTCAGACACCGTTACTAGGCCCCAACCAAAGTAGTAGGGCAACTGCTATCTTATATAAACAACTACTTAATGAGAGCCTGAAGGTTGAAGCTCAGACAAGGAAACCTGGAGGACAACACCAAGGAGGAGGAGAACACCAAGGAGTGGCAGACACCGTTACTAGGCCCCAACCAAAGTAGTAGGGCAACTGCTGTCTTATATAAACTACTTAATGAGAGCCTGAAGGTTGAAGCTCAGACAAGGAAACCTGGAAAAGAACACCAAGGAGGAGAACACCAAGGAGCGGCAGATACCGTTACTAGGCCCCAACCAACGTAGTAGGGCAACTGCTGTCTTATATAAACAACTACTTAATGAGAGCCTGAAGGTTGAAGTTCAGACAAGGAAACCTGGAGGAGAACACCAAGGAGCAGCAGACACCGTTACTAGGCCCCAACCAAAGTAGTAGGGCAACTGCAGTGTTACATTAAAAACTACTTAATGAGAGCCTGAAGGTTGAAGCTCAGACAAGGAAACCTGGAGGAGAACACCAAGGAGCAGCAGACACCGTTACTAGGCCCCAACCAAAGTAGTAGGGCAACTGCAGTGTTACATTAAAAACTACTTAATGAGAGCCTGAAGGTTGAAGCTCAGACAAGGAAACCTGGAGGAGAACACCAAGGAGGAGGAGAACACTAAGGAGCGGCAGACAACATTACTAGGCCCCAACCAAAGAAGTAGGGCAACGGCTGTCTTATATAAACAACTACTTAGTGAGAGCCTGAAGGTTGAAGCTCAGACAAGGAAACCTGGAGGAGAACACCAAGGAGGAGGAGAACACCAAGGAGCGGCAGACACCGTTTCTAGGCCCCAACCAAAGTAGTAGGGCAACTGCTGTCTTATATAAACAACTACTTAATGAGAGCCTGAAGGTTGAAGCTCAGACAAGGAAACCTGGAGGAGAACACCAAGGAGGAGGAGAACACCAAGGAGTGGCAGACACCGTTACTAGGCCCCAACCAAAGTAGTAGGGCAACTGCTGTCTTATATAAACTACTTAATGAGAGCCTGAAGGTTGAAGCTCAGACAAGGAAACCTGGAAAAGAACACCAAGGAGGAGAACACCGAGCGGCAGATACCGTTCCTAGGCCCCAACCAACGTAGTAGGGCAACTGCTGTCTTATATAAACAACTACTTAATGAGAGCCTGAAGGTTGAAGCTCAGACAAGGAAACCTGGAGGAGAACACCAAGGAGCGTCAGACACCGTTACTAGGCCCCAACCAAAGTAGTAGGGCAACTGCTATCTTATATAAACAACTACTTAATGAGAGCCTGAAGGTTGAAGCTCAGACAAGGAAACCTGGAGGACAACACCAAGGAGGAGGAGAACACCAAGGAGTGGCAGACACCGTTACTAGGCCCCAACCAAAGTAGTAGGGCAACTGCTGTCTTATATAAACTACTTAATGAGAGCCTGAAGGTTGAAGCTCAGACAAGGAAACCTGGAAAAGAACACCAAGGAGGAGAACACCAAGGAGCGGCAGATACCGTTACTAGGCCCCAACCAACGTAGTAGGGCAACTGCTGTCTTATATAAACAACTACTTAATGAGAGCCTGTAGGTTGAAGTTCAGACAAGGAAACCTGGAGGAGAACACCAAGGAGCAACAGACACCGTTACTAGGCCCCAACCAAAGTAGTAGGGCAACTGCAGTGTTACATTAAAAACTACTTAATGAGAGCCTGAAGGTTGAAGCTCAGACAAGGAAACCTGGAGGAGAACACCAAGGAGCAGCAGACACCGTTACTAGGCCCCAACCAAAGTAGTAGGGCAACTGCAGTGTTACATTAAAAATTACTTAATGAGAGCCTGAAGGTTGAAGCTCAGACAAGGAAACCTGGAGGAGAACACCAAGGAGGAGGAGAACACCAAGGAGCGGCAGACAACATTACTAGGCCCCAACCAAAGAAGTAGGGCAACGGCTGTCTTATATAAACAACTACTTAGTGAGAGCCTGAAGGTTGAAGCTCAGACAAGGAAACCTGGAGGAGAACACCAAGGAGGAGGAGAACACCAAGGAGCGGCAGACACCATTTCTAGGCCCCAACCAAAGTAGTAGGGCAACTGCTGTCTTATATAAACAACTACTTAATGAGAGCCTGAAGGTTGAATCTCAGACAAGGAAACTTGGAGGAGAACACCAAGGAGGAGGAGAACACCAAGGAAAGGCAGACACTGTTACTAGGCCCCAACCAAAGTAGTAGGGCAACTGCTGTCTTATATAAACAACTACTTAATGAGAGCCTGAAGGTTGAAGCTCAGACAAGGAAACCTGGAGGAGAACACCAAGGAGGAGAACACCAAGGAGTGGCAGACACCGTTACTAGGCCCCAACCAAAGTAGTAGGGCAACTGCTGTCTTATATAAACTACTTAATGAGAGCCTGAAGGTTGAAGCTCAGACAAGGAAACCTGGAAAAGAACACCAAGGAGGAGAACACCAAGGAGCGGCAGATACCGTTACTAGGCCCCAACCAACGTAGTAGGGCAACTGCTGTCTTATATAAACAACTACTTAATGAGAGCCT
Source organism: Ranitomeya variabilis (assembly GCF_051348905.1). Taxonomy (NCBI): domain Eukaryota; kingdom Metazoa; phylum Chordata; class Amphibia; order Anura; family Dendrobatidae; genus Ranitomeya; species Ranitomeya variabilis. The sequence continues at coordinate 1,015,796,892 of NC_135233.1, read as the reverse complement.
GAAGGTTGAAGCTCAGACAAGGAAACCTGGAGGAGAACACCAAGGAGCGTCAGACACCGTTACTAGGCCCCAACCAAAGTAGTAGGGCAACTGCTATCTTATATAAACAACTACTTAATGAGAGCCTGAAGGTTGAAGCTCAGACAAGGAAACCTGGAGGACAACACCAAGGAGGAGGAGAACACCAAGGAGTGGCAGACACCGTTACTAGGCCCCAACCAAAGTAGTAGGGCAACTGCTGTCTTATATAAACTACTTAATGAGAGCCTGAAGGTTGAAGCTCAGACAAGGAAACCTGGAAAAGAACACCAAGGAGGAGAACACCAAGGAACGGCAGATACCGTTACTAGGCCCCAACCAACGTAGTAGGGCAACTGCTGTCTTATATAAACAACTACTTAATGAGAGCCTGAAGGTTGAAGTTCAGACAAGGAAACCTGGAGGAGAACACCAAGGAGCAGCAGACACCGTTACTAGGCCCCAACCAAAGTAGTAGGGCAACTGCAGTGTTACATTAAAAACTACTTAATGAGAGCCTGAAGGTTGAAGCTCAGACAAGGAAACCTGGAGGAGAACACCAAGGAGCAGCAGACACCGTTACTAGGCCCCAACCAAAGTAGTAGGGCAACTGCAGTGTTACATTAAAAACTACTTAATGAGAGCCTGAAGGTTGAAGCTCAGACAAGGAAACCTGGAGGAGAACACCAAGGAGGAGGAGAACACCAAGGAGCGGCAGACAACATTACTAGGCCCCAACCAAAGAAGTAGGGCAACGGCTGTCTTATATAAACAACTACTTAGTGAGAGCCTGAAGGTTGAAGCTCAGACAAGGAAACCTGGAAGAGAACACCAAGGAGGAGGAGAACACCAAGGAGCGGCAGACACCGTTTCTAGGCCCCAACCAAAGTAGTAGGGCAACTGCTGTCTTATATAAACAACTACTTAATGAGAGCCTGAAGGTTGAACCTCAGACAAGGAAACTTGGAGGAGAACACCAAGGAGGAGGAGAACACCAAGGAAAGGCAGACACTGTTACTAGGCCCCAACCAAAGTAGTAGGGCAACTGCTGTCTTATATAAACAACTACTTAATGAGAGCCTGAAGGTTGAAGCTCAGACAAGGAAACCTGGAGGAGAACACCAAGGAGGAGGAGAACACCAAGGAGTGGCAGACACCGTTACTAGGCCCCAACCAAAGTAGTAGGGCAACTGCTGTCTTATATAAACTACTTAATGAGAGCCTGAAGGTTGAAGCTCAGACAAGGAAACCTGGAAAAGAACACCAAGGAGGAGAACACCGAGCGGCAGATACCGTTCCTAGGCCCCAACCAACGTAGTAGGGCAACTGCTGTCTTATATAAACAACTACTTAATGAGAGCCTGAAGGTTGAAGCTCAGACAAGGAAACCTGGAGGAGAACACCAAGGAGCAGCAGACACCGTTACTAGGCCCCAACCAAAGTAGTAGGGCAACTGCAATGTTACATTAAAAACTACTTAATGGGAGCCTGAAGGTTGAAGCTCAGACAAGGAAACCTGGAGGAGAACACCAAGGAGGAGGAGAACACCAAGGAGCGGCAGACACCATTACTAGGCCCCAACCAAAGAAGTAGGGCAACGGCTGTCTTATATAAACAACTACTTAGTGAGAGCCTGAAGGTTGAAGCTCAGACAAGGAAACCTGGAAGAGAACACCAAGGAGGAGGAGAACACCAAGGAGCGGCAGACACCGTTTCTAGGCCCCAACCAAAGTAGTAGGGCAACTGCTGTCTTATATAAACAACTACTTAATGAGAGCCTGAAGGTTGAACCTCAGACAAGGAAACTTGGAGGAGAACACCAAGGAGGAGGAGAACACCAAGGAAAGGCAGACACTGTTACTAGGCCCCAACCAAAGTAGTAGGGCAACTGCTGTCTTATATAAACAACTACTTAATGAGAGCCTGAAGGTTGAAGCTCAGACAAGGAAACCTGGAGGAGAACACCAAGGAGGAGGAGAACACCAAGGAGTGGCAGACACCGTTACTAGGCCCCAACCAAAGTAGTAGGGCAACTGCTGTCTTATATAAACTACTTAATGAGAGCCTGAAGGTTGAAGCTCAGACAAGGAAACCTGGAAAAGAACACCAAGGAGGAGAACACCGAGCGGCAGATACCGTTCCTAGGCCCCAACCAACTTAGTAGTACAACTGCTGTCTTATATAAACAACTACTTAATGAGAGCCTGAAGGTTGAAGCTCAGACAAGGAAACCTGGAGGAGAACACCAAGGAGCAGCAGACACCGTTACTAGGCCCCAACCAAAGTAGTAGGGCAACTGCAATGTTACATTAAAAACTACTTAATGGGAGCCTGAAGGTTGAAGCTCAGACAAGGAAACCTGGAGGAGAACACCAAGGAGGAGGAGAACACCAAGGAGCGGCAGACACCATTACTAGGCCCCAACCAAAGAAGTAGGGCAACGGCTGTCTTATATAAACAACTACTTAGTGAGAGCCTGAAGGTTGAAGCTCAGACAAGGAAACCTGGAGGAGAACACCAAGGAGGAGGAGAACACCAAGGAGCGGCAGACACCGTTTCTAGGCCCCAACCAAAGTAGTAGGGCAACTGCTGTCTTATATAAACAACTACTTAATGAGAGCCTGAAGGTTGAACCTCAGACAAGGAAACTTGGAGGAGAACACCAAGGAGGAGGAGAACACCAAGGAAAGGCAGACACCGTTACTAGGCCCCAACCAAAGTAGTAGGGCAACTGCTGTCTTATATAAACAACTACTTACTGAGAGCCTGAAGGTTGAAGCTCAGACAAGGAAACTTGGAGGAGAACACCAAGGAGGAGGAGAACACCATGGAGCGGCAGACACCGTTACTAGGCCCCAACCAAAGTAGTAGGGCAACTGCTGTCTTATATAAACAACTACTTAATGAGAGCCTGAAGGTTGAAGCTCAGACAAGGAAACCTGGAGGAGAACACCAAGGAGCGGCAGACACCGTTACTAGGCCCCAACCAAAGTAGTAGGGCAACTGCAGTGTTACATTAACAACTACTTACTGAGAGCCTGAAGGTTGAAGCTCAGCTTTTTCAGTGGAGGACAGCGTGATTGAGTGGTGCAGACAAAGGTAGTATGTGTTAACTAAAAAAGTTGGCTATATGCAGTTTTAAATTGGTTACAGGGGTACACAGGCAACATTGGTGTGGTCAGCGGAGGACAATTGGAAGGAGGGAACGCAGACAGACTTCCTAGGCCTAAAATAATAAAATAGGCTATATGCAGCTTCCATTATGTGGCAGGGGTACACAGGCATCATTGGTGTGGTCAGCGGAGGACAATTGGAAGGAGGGACCGCAGACAGACTTCCTAGGCCTAAAATAATAAAATAGGCTATATGCAGCTTCCATTATGTGGCAGGGGTACACAGGCAGCATTGCTGTGGTCAGCGGAGGACAATTGGAAGGAGGGACCGCAGACAGACTTCCTAGGCCTAAAATAATAAAATAGGCTATATGCAGCTTCCATTATGTGGCAGGGGTACACAGGCAGCATTGGTGTGGTCAGCGGAGGACAATTGGAAGGAGGGACCGCAGACAGACTTCCTAGGCCTAAAATAATAAAATAGGCTATATGCAGCTTCCATTATGTGGCAGGGGTACACAGGCAGCATTGGTGTTGTCAGCGGAGAACAATGGGAAGGAGGGACCGCAGACAGACTTCCTAGGCCCAAAATAATAAAATAGGCTCTATGCAGCTTAAATTTGGCTACAGGGGGGGTACACAGGCTGCATTGGTGTGGTCAGTGGAGGACAATTGGAAGGAGGGACCGCAGACAGACTTCCTAGGCCCAAAATAATAAAATAGGCTCTATGCAGCTTCCATTAGGTGGCAGGGGTACACAGGCAGCATTGGTGTGGTCAGCGGAGGACAATTGGAAGGAGGGACCGCAGACAGACTTCCTAGGCCTAAAATATTAAAATAGGCTCTGTGCAGCTTCCATTATGTGGCAGGGGTACACAGGCAGCATTGGTGTGGTAAGCGGAGGAAAATTGGAAGGAGGGACCGCAGACAGACTTCCTAGGCCTAAAATAATAAAATAGGCTATATGCAGCTTAAATTTGGCTACAGGGGTACACAAGCAGCATTGGTGTGGTCAGCGGAGGACAATTGGAAGGAGGGACTGCAGACAGACTTCCTAGGCCTAAAATAATAAAATAGGCTATATGCAGCTTACATTTGGCTACAGGGGTACACAGGCAGCATTGGTGTGGTCAGCGGAGGACAATTGGAAGAAGGGACCACAGACAGACTTCCTAGGCCTAAAATAATAAAATAGGCTATCTGCAGCTTACATTTGACTACAGGGGTACACAGGCAGCATTAGTGTGGTCAGCGGAGGACAATTGGTAGGAGGGACCGCAGACAGACTTCCTAGGCCTAAAATAATAAAATATGCTATATGCAGCTTCCATTATGTGGCAAGGGTACACAGGCAGCATTGGTGTGGTCAGCGGAGGACAATTGGAAGGAGGGACCGCAGACAGACTTCCTAGGCCTAAAATAATAAAATAGGCTATATGCAGCTTAAATTTGGCTACAGGGGTACACAGGCAGCATTGGTGTGTTCAGCGGAGGACAATTGGAAGGAGGGACCGCAGACAGACTTCCTAGGCCTAAAATAATAAAATAGGCTATATGCAGCTTAAATTTGACTACAGGGGTACACAGGCTGCATTGGTGTGGTCAGCGGAGGACAATTGGAAGGAGGGACCGCAGACAGACTTCCTAGGCCTAAAATAATAAAATAGGCTATATGCAGCTTAAATTTGGCTACAGGGGTACACAGGCAGCATTGGTGTGGTCAGCGGAGGACAATTGGAAGGAAGGACCGCAGACAGACTTCCTAGGCCTAAAATAATAAAATAGGCTATATGCAGCTTAAATTTGACTACAGGGGTACACAGGCTGCATTGGTGTGGTCAGCGGAGGACAATTGGAAGGAGGGACCGCAGACAGACTTCCTAGGCCTAAAATAATAAAATAGGCTATATGTAGCTTAAATTTGGCTACAGGCGTTCACAGGCAGCATTGGTGTGGTCAGCGGAGGACAATTGGAAGGAGGGACCGCAGACAGACTTCCTAGGCCTAAAATAATAAAATAGGCTATATGCAGCTTAAATTTGGCTACAGGGGTACACAGGCAGCATTGGTGTGGTCAGCGGAGGACAATTGGAAGGAGGGACCGTAGACAGACTTCCTAGGCCTAAAATAATAAAATAGGCTATATGCAGCTTAAATTTGACTACAGGGGTACACAGGCTGCATTGGTGTGGTCAGCGGAGGACAATTGGAAGGAGGGACCGCAGACAGACTTCCTAGGCCTAAAATAATAAAATAGGCTATATGCAGCTTAAATTTGGCTACAGGGGTACACAGGCAGCATTGGTGTGGTCAGCGGAGGACAATTGGAAGGAAGGACCGCAGACAGACTTCCTAGGCCTAAAATAATAAAATAGGCTATATGCAGCTTAAATTTGACTACAGGGGTACACAGGCTGCATTGGTGTGGTCAGCGGAGGACAATTGGGAGGAGGGACCGCAGACAGACTTCCTAGGCCTAAAATAATAAAATAGGCTATATGTAGCTTAAATTTGGCTACAGGCGTACACAGGCAGCATTGGTGTGGTCAGCGGAGGACAATTGGAAGGAGGGACCGCAGACAGACTTCCTAGGTCTAAAATAATAAAATAGGCTATCTGCAGCTTAAATTTGACTACAGGGGTACACAGGCAGCATTGGTGTGGTCAGCGGAGGACAATTGGAAGGAGGGACCGCAGAAAGACTTCCTAGGCCTAAAATAATAAAATAGGCTATCTGCAGCTTAAATTTGACTACAGGGGTACACAGGCAGCATTAGTGTGGTCAGCGGAGGACAATTGGAAGGAGGGACCGCAGACAGACTTCCTAGGTCTAAAATAATAAAATAGGCTATATGCAGCTTAAATTTGGCTACAGGGGTACACAGGCAGCATTGGTGTGGTCAGCGGAGGACAGTTGGAAGTAGGGACCGCAGACAGACTTCCTAGGCTTAAAATAATAAAATAGGCTATATTCAGCTTAAATTTGGCTACAGGGGTACACAGGCAGCATTGGTGTGGTCAGCGGAGGACAATTGGAAGGAGGGACCGCAGACAGACTTCCTAGGCCTAAAATAATAAAATAGGCTATATGCAGCTTAAATTTGACTACAGGGGTACACAGGCTGCATTGGTGTGGTTAGCGGAGGACAATTGGAAGGAGGGACCGCAGACAGACTTCCTAGGCCTAAAATAATAAAATAGGCTATATGCAGCTTAAATTTGACTACAGGGGTACACAGGCTGCATTGGTGTGGTCAGCGGAGGACAATTGGAAGGAGGGACCGCAGACAGACTTCCTAGGCCTAAAATAATAAAATAGGCTATATGCAGCTTAAATTTGGCTACAGGCGTACACAGGCAGCATTGGTGTGGTCAGCGGAGGACAATTGGAAGGAGGGACCGCAGACAGACTTCCAAGGCCTAAAATAATAAAATAGGCTATATGCAGCTTAAATTTGGCTACAGGGGTACACAGGCAGCATTAGTGTGGTCAGGGGAGGACAATTGGAAGAAGGGACCGCAGAAGGACTTCCTAGGCCTAAAATAATAAAATAGGCTATCTGAAGCTTAAATTTGACTACAGGGGTACACAGGCAGCATTAGTGTGGTCAGCGGAGGACAATTGGAAGGAGGGACCGCAGACAGACTTCCTAGGCCTAAAATAATAAAATAGGCTATATGCAGCTGAAATTTGGCTACAGGGGTACACAGGCAGCATTGGTGTGGTCAGCGGAGGACAATTGGAAGGAGGGACCGCAGACAGACTACCTAGGCCTAAAATAATAAAATAGGCTATATGCAGCTTAAATTTGGCTACAGGGGTACACTGGCAGCATTGGTGTGGTCAGCGGAGGACAATTGGAAGGAGGGACCGCAGACAGACTTCCTAGGCCTAAAATAATAAAATAGGCTATATGCAGCTTAAATTTGACTACAGGGGTACACAGGCAGCATTGGTGTGGTCAGCGGAGGACAATTGGAAGGAGGGACCGCAGACAGACTTCCTAGGCCTAAAATAATAAAATAGGCTATATGCAGCTTAAATTTGACTACAGGGGTACACAGGCTGCATTGGTGTGGTCAGCGGAGGACAATTGGAAGGAGGGACCGCAGACAGACTTCCTAGGCCTAAAATAATAAAATAGGCTATATGCAGCTTCCATTATGTGGCAGGGGTACACAGGCAGCATTGGTGTGGTCAGCGGAGGACAATTGGAAGGAGGGACCGCAGACAGACTTCCTAGGCCTAAAATAATAAAATAGGCTATATGCAGCTTCCATTATGTGGCAGGGGTACACAGGCACCATTGGTGTGGTCAGCGGAGGACAATTGGAAGGAGTATCTGACACAGTAAGTACTCCCAAAAACTAAATTGATGTTAATATCTCCCAAAAAAAAACAAAACCAAGAAAAAAAAAAAAGGTGGCATACTTAGGTACAGGGGTGTGCTCCTATGCTGACTTTCAGACATTGTAATTTGGCGCAAAGTATTTACTGGTGTAAATGTAGGACAGGGCCCCTGACTATTTTAACTAGCATCATACATGTCAACAAATTGTTATTGTCTGTGCCAGCCTTTGAAGGATTTGAGCACATAGACTAAACAGTGGTGGAGCAGCGAGAGATAATTTTGCAAGTGGTAGAGCACTGTTTGACCTGGGGGGGGGGGACACTCTCCTGGCCGGCGGTACAAGCCCAGGGCCCCTCATGTTACAACGGTGTGTCTGACATTGGGTGCGCGCCACCACCGCCAGAGACACTTCATTGTACTATGAGGGACCCAGTGCCAGTGCCATCAACCAAAAGTGGGCACATCCACCTCTTCAGACAAACGGCACTCTGACGGGTGCGTGCGCCAAGTGGCGAGACCACGGCCCCGTGGGGGGAGTTAGGCCATTTAGGGAGGTGTAAACATGTCGTATGCTGGACAAACAGCAGCTGCAAATTAAGATATTGGAACAGTCAGTAACACCAGTCCCAAAGCAAGACCTTTTTACAGGAAAGCTAGGTGTCAGCCGGGAAAGGTGGGGCAAAATAATTTGAAATCCATGAGTGGTTCATTTTAATGAAGGTTCGATCATCACCATTTTGGGTAGCCAGACGATTCCTTTTTTCGGTCAGTATTGAACCAGCAGCACTGAATACTCTTTCTGATAGCACACTAGCTGCTGGGCAAGCAAGCTCCTGCAATGCATATTCGGCCAATTCAGGCCAGGTGTCTATTTTGGATGCCCAGTAATCAAAGGGGAATGACGGTTGAGGGAGAACATCGGTACTGGAGGAAAAATAGTTAGTAACCATACTGGACAAATGTTGTCTCCTGTCACTTTGAATTGATGCTGCTGTACCTGTCGTGTCTGCGGTCATTGCGAAATCACTCCACAACCTGGTCAGAAAACCCCTCTGTCCTACGCCACTTCTGATTTGTGCACCTCTAACACCTCTGCCCTGTTGCCCCCTGCAGCTCGCGTGAGAACCATCACCGGCGCTGTGTGCTGGGAATGCTTGAATCAAACGGTCTACAAGAGTAGCTTGTTTGGTAGCCAATATTTGTTTGAGGTTCTCATGTGGCATGATATTTTGCAATTTGCCTTTATAGCGAGGATCAAGGAGGCAGGCCAACCAGTAATCGTCATCGGTCATCATTTTTATAATGCGTGGGTCCCTTTTGAGGATATGCAAGGCATAATCCGCCATGTGGGCCAATGTTCCAGTTGTCAAGTCAGTGCATATGCTGGGCTGAGGAGCACTTTCGGGCAAATCAACGTCACTTGTCTCCCTCAAAAACCCTGAACCCGGCCTTGCACCGCCAGCAGTTTCTATTGCCCCCTGAGAAGCTTCCTCATCCAAAAAATACTCATCCCCATCATCCTCCTCGTCCTCCTCCTCTTCGCCCGCTACCTCGTCCTGTAGACTTCCCTGAGCAGACAATGGCTGACTGTCATCAAGGCTTCCCTCCTCCTCGGCTGCAGACGCCTGTTCCTTTATGTGCGTCAAACTTTGCATCAGCAGACGCATTAGGGGGATGCTCATGCTTATTACGGCGTTGTCTGCACTAACCAGCCGTGTGCATTCCTCAAAACACTGAAGGACTTGACACAGGTCTTGGAGCATCGACCACTGCACAGCTGACAACTCCATGTCTGCCATCCAACTGCCTGCCCGTGTATGTGTATCCTCCCACAAATACATAACAGGACGCCTCTGTTCGCACAGTCTATGAAGCATGTGCAGTGTGGAGTTCCACCTTGTTGCAACGTCGATGATTAGGCGATGCTGGGGAAGGTTCAAAGACCGCTGATGGTTCTGCATACGGCTGGAGTGTACGGGCGAACAGCGGATGTGAGAGCAAAGTCTGCGCACTTTCAGCAGCAGGTCGGGTAACCCCGGATAACTTTTCAGGAAGCACTGCACCACCAGGTTTAAGGTGTGAGCCAGGCAAGGAATGTGTTTCAGTTGTGAAAGGGCTATGGCAGCCATAAAATTCCTTCCGTTATCACTCACTACCTTGCCTGCCTCAAGATGTACAGTGCCCAGCCATGACTGAGTTTCTTGCTGCAAGAACTCGGACAAAACTTCCGCGGTGTGTCTATTGTCACCCAAACACTTCATTGCCAATACAGCCTGCTGACGCTTGCCACTAGCTGTTCCATAATTGGACACCTCGTGTGCAACAGTGGCAGCTGCGGATGGAGTGGTCGTGCGACTGTGGTCTGTGGACGAGCTCTTGCTTCTGCTGGAGGATGAGGAGGAGGAGGGGGGACGAACGCCTACAGCCAACTGTTTCCTAGACCGTGGGCTAGGCAGAACTGTCCCAATATTACTGTCCCCTGTGGACCCTGCATCCACCACATTAACCCAGTGTGCCGTGATGGAGACGTAACGCCCCTGGCCATTCCTACTGGTCCATGCATCTGTTGTCAGGTGCACCTTTCTACTCACAGATTGCCTGAGCGCATGGACAATGCGGTCTTTTACATGCTGGTGGAGGGCTGGGATGGCTTTTCTCGAAAAAAAGTGTCGACTGGGTAGCTCGTAGCGTGGTATAGCGTAGTACATCAGGGCTTTGAAAGCTTCGCTTTCAACTAACCGGTAGGGCATCATCTCTAACGAGATTAGTCTAGCAATGTGGGCGTTCAAACCCTGTGTACGCGGATGCGAGGATGAGTACTTCCTTTTCCTAACGAGAGTCTCATGTAGGGTGAGCTGGATTGGAGAGCTGCATAGGGTGGAACTAGCGGGGGGTGCCGGTGGACATGGGTGACTGAGAGAGGGTTGGTGATGGTATTCTTGCTGTTGCCCTACATACAGTTTTTCCTACCATGAACCTGGTGATTCCCTGACTGCTTTGGCCTTGCGACAAAACCGCCACATTACCTGCAGGTGGTGTGGTAAACGGTGGGCTTACAGTGAGGGAAGGGATGTCGCGTTGCTGACTAGCTTCATTGTGAGAGGGTGCTACAACGTTAAGGGATGTTTGGTAGTTTGTCCAGGCTTGCAAGTGCATGGTGGTTAAATGTCTACGCATGCAACTTGTATTTAGATTTTTAACATTCTGACCTCTGCTGAAGGTCCTTGAGCATTTCTTACAGATGACTTTCCACTGATCATTGGGATCTTGGTTAAAAAAATTCCAGACTGCACTCTTCCTACTATCGGATACCTTTTCAGGCATTGCACACTGAGCTACTTTAACTGGATGGCCCCGCTGTCCTACAACTGGTTTTGGTTTTGCCACACGTTTTTGGCCAGATACGGGCCTGCCAGATGGAACCTGTTGCGATGTTGATGCCTGCTGCGGCTCCTCCTCCTCCGCTTCAGAGCTACTGCTGCCTGCACCCTGTTCCCCCAATGGCTGCCAATCGAGGTCAACAACTGGGTCATCTATGACCTCCTCTTCTATGTCCTGTGCACCTTCCTCTGGGTCACCGTGTAAGCCGGTGCTATAGTGTTCGTGACGGGGCTCCATAGTCTCATCGGGATCAGATTCTGGATCAGTACACTGCGAGGGCAATGTTCTGATCTGAGTCAAAGGAACAGCATAATAATCTGGCTGTGGCTGTGCATCTGTGCACTCCATGTCTGATTCATCTTGTAATGGGCATGGCCTGTTAACAATTTCCCTTTCTAACCCAGGCACAGTATGTGTAAAGAGCTCCATGGAGTAACCTGTTGTGTCGCCTGACACATCCTTCTCTGTTGTTCTGGGTGAAGGACACAAGGAAGCGACTTGTTCCTGACCGGGAGCATGCACTGAGGACGCACTGCTCTGACATTTGGCACTTTCCGAGGAGGAGGCGAAAGAGCTAGAGGCAGAGTCAGCAATGAAAGCCAAATCTTGATCCTGCTGCTCCGGCTTCAAAAGAGGTTTTCCTACTCCCAGAAAAAGGAGCCTTCGAGGCCTTGTGTAGCCAGACGATGACGCTGGCTCAACAACTCGAGACTTAGGGGCTATATTGCTTTTCCCACGACCACCTGATGCTCCACGACCACCACCACTACCATCATTACCAGCTGGCAATGAACGCCCACGGCCACGACCTCTTCCACCAGACTTCCTCATTCTTGGAAAAATGTAACCAAACTAACAACCGTTATGTGGTCCTGTAAAACCAGGTAGAAGGTGTACGTGAACTTGTTGTGAATTTAAATCTCCCTTTTTTATGTGTGGGAGAATGCAGGAAAAAATCAGGCCCACTGTATTACACTACACTGTTTGATTGGCAGAAAGAGGCTGGCAGATATGACACTAACAGGACTGACGCAGATGCACACACTGGCAATAGAAATGTCCCTCTTTATGTGTGGGAGAATGCAGGGAAAAATCTGGCCCACTGTATTACACTACACAGTTTGATTGGCAGAAAGAGGCTGGCAGATATGGCACTAATAGGACTGACGCAGATGCACACACTGGCAATAGAAATGTCCCTCTTTATGTGTGGGAGAATGCAGGGAAAATCAGGCCCACTGTATTACACTACACTGTTTGATTGGCAGAAAGAGGCTGGCAGATATGACACTAACAGGACTGATGCAGATGCAGACACTGGCAATAGAAATGTCCCTCTTTATGTGTGGGAGAATGCAGGGAAAAATCAGGCCCACTGTATTACACTACACTGTTTGATTGGCAGAAAGAGGCTGGCAGATATGGCACTAACAGGAGTGACGCAGATGCACACACTGGCAATAGAAATGTCCCTCTTTATGTGTGGGAGAATGCAGTGAAAAATCAGACAAACTGTATTACACTACACAGTTTGATTGGCAGAAAGAGGCTGGCAGATATGACACTAACAGGACTGACGCAGATGCACACACTGGCAATAGAAATGTCCCTCTTTATGTGTGGGAGAATGCAGGGAAAAATCAGGCCCACTGTATTACACTACACTGTTTGATTGGCAGAAAGAGGCTGGCAGATATGACACTAACAGGACTGACGCAGATGCACACACTGGCAATAGAAATGTCCCTCTTTATGTGTGGGAGAATGCAGGGAAAAATCAGGCCCACTGTATTACACTACACAGTTTGATTGGCAGAAAGAGGCTGGCAGATATGACACTAACAAGACTGACTCAGATGCACACACTGGCAATAGAAATGTCCCTCTTTATGTGTGGGAGAATGCAGGGAAAAATCAGGCCCACTGTATTACACTACACTGTTTGATTGGCAGAAAGAGGCTGGCAGATATGACACTAACAGGACTGACACAGATGCACACACTGGCAATAGAAATGTCCCTCTTTATGTGTGGGAGAATGCAGGGAAAAATCAGGCCCACTGTATTGCACTACACAGTTTGATTGGCAGAAAGAGGCTGGCAGATATGGCACTAAGAGGACTGACGCAGATGCACACACTGGCAATAGAAATGTCCCTCTTTATGTGTGGGAGGATGCAGGGAAAAATCAGGCCCACTGTATTACACTACACAGTTTGATTGGCAGAAAGAGGCTGGCAGATATGACACTAACAGGACTGATGCAGATGCAGACACTGGCAATAGAAATGTCCCTCTTTTTTTTGATGTGGGAGACAAGGGATTTCATCAGGCCCACTATATTACAGTATAGTTCCTGTGGCACTATATGACTGACAGATACCACAGACAGCACTGGCACAGATGCACAGATTTGGCAAGATTATTCTCCCTTTATTTTAAATTTTTTTTGGATATGGGGGACAAGTGATTTAATCAGTCCCACTGTTATACAGTAGGTTTTCTGTGGCAGAAAAAGAAAGACTGATGCCACACACAGGACTGGCACTGATGCAGATTTGCCAATCTTAATCTCCCACTTGTTTTATTTTTTTCTGGGAGAATTGTGAAGAAATCAGGCCCACTATTATACAGTAGGTTTTCTGTGGCAGAAAAAGAAAGACAGATGCCACACACAGGACTGGCACTGAGGCAGATTTGCCAATCTTAGGCTATGTTCACACAGTGCAGATTATTTGCGGTTTTTTAGCAATTTTGCGCTATAAAAACGCTATAAAACCGCAAATAATCTGCATACATTAAGCATCCTATCATTTTTAAGGAAATCCGCAATTTCTGTGCACATGATGTGCGTTTTTCCGCATGAAATACGCATTGCGGTAAAAATCCGGACATGCTCATTAATTTTGCGTTTTTTTCGCGTTTTTTCCACTGTCTAATGCATTGGGAAATGTTTGGGAAAAACCGTGACAAAAACGCGTCAAAACCGCGCAAAAAACGCATTAAAAAACGCATGCGGTTTTCATGCAGAAAACCGGCAGAAAATGTCAGGATTTTCCCAGGAATTTTCTGCATCAATTCCTGAACGTGTGTATGGGGCCTAAATCTCCCACTTGTTTTATTTTTTTCTGGGAGAATTGTGAAGAAATCAGGCCCACTGTTATACAGTAGGTTTTCTGTGGCAGAAAAAGAAAGACAGATGCCACACACAGGACTGGCACTGATGCAGATTTGCCAATCTTAATCTCCCACTTGTTTTATTTTTTTCTGGGAGAATTGTGAAGAAATCAGGCCCACTGTTATACAGTAGGTTTTCTGTGGCAGAAAAAGAAAGACAGATGCCACACACAGGACTGGCACTGATGCAGATTTGCCAATCTTAATCTCCCATTTGTTTTATTTTTTTCTGGGAGAATTGTGAAGAAATCAGGCCCACTGTTATACAGTAGGTTTTCTGTGGCAGAAAAACAAAGACAGATGCCACACACAGGACTGGCGCTGATGCAGATTTGCCAATCTTAATCTTCCACTTGTTTTATTTTTTTCTGGGAGAATTGTGAAGAAATCAGGCCCACTGTTATACTGTAGGTTTTCAGTGGCAGAAAAACAAAGACAGATGCCACACACAGGACTGGCACTGATGCAGATTTGCCAATCTTAATCTCCCACTTGTTTTTTTTTCTGGGAGAATTGTGAAGAAATCAGGCCCACTGTTATACAGTAGGTTTTCTGTGGCAGAAAAAGAAACACAGATGCCACACACAGGACTGGCACTGATGCAGATTTGCCAATCTTAATCTCCCACTTGTTTTATTTTTTCTGGGAGAATTGTGAAGAAATCAGGCCCACTGTTATACTGTAGGTTTTCTGTGGCAGAAAAACAAAGACAGATGCCACACACAGGACTGGCACTGATGCAGATTTGCCAATCTTAATCTCCCACTTGTTTTTTTTTTCTGGGAGAATTGTGAAGAAATCAGGCCCACTGTTATACAATAGGTTTTCTGTGGCAGAAAAAGAAAGACAGATGCCACACACAGGACTGGCACTGATGCAGATTTGCCAATCTTAATCTCCCATTTGTTTTATTTTTTTCTGGGAGAATTGTGAAGAAATCAGGCCCACTGTTATACAGTAGGTTTTCTGTGGCAGAAAAACAAAGACAGATGCCACACACAGGACTGGCACTGATGCAGATTTGCCAATCTTAATCTCCCATTTGTTTTATTTTTTTCTGGGAGAATTGTGAAGAAATCAGGCCCACTGTTATACAGTAGGTTTTCTGTTGCAGAAAAACAAAGACAGATGCCACACACAGGACTGGCACTGATGCAGATTTGCCAATCTTAATCTCCCACTTGTTTTATTTTTTCTGGGAGAATTGTGAAGAAATCAGGCCCACTGTTATACAGTAGGTTTTCTGTTGTAGAAAAACAAAGACAGATGCCACACACAGGACTGGCGCTGATGCAGATTTGCCAATCTTAATCTTCCACTTGTTTTATTTTTTTCTGGGAGAATTGTGAAGAAATCAGGCCCACTGTTATACAGTAGGTTTTCTGTGGCAGAAAAAGAAAGACAGATGCCACACACAGGACTGGCACTGATGCAGATTTGCCAATCTTAATCTCCCACTTGTTTTATTTTTTCTGGGAGAATTGTGAAGAAATCAGGCCCACTGTTATACAGTAGGTTTTCTGTGGCAGAAAAAGAAAGACAGATGCCACACACAGGACTGGCACTGATGCAGATTTGCCAATCTTAATCTCCCACTTGTTTTTTTTTTTCTGGGAGAATTGTGAAGAAATCAGGCCCACTGTTATACTGTAGGTTTTCTGTGGCAGAAAAACAAAGACAGATGCCTGTTATGATCCTTAGTGGTTGAGGATCACAAATTACTCCAGCAAGGTAACTAAAATAGGACAAGCTCTAGGGAGGTGGAAAACCGGACTGACCGCAAATCTGAACCTATCCAAACACACTAGAGGTAGCCGGTGAACGTGCCTAAAATTCCTAGACGTCTCGAGCCAGCCTGAGGAACTAACTACCCCTAGAGAGAAAGAAAGACCTCTCTTGCCTCCAGAGAAATAATCCCCAAAGATATAGAAGCCCCCAACAGATAATAACGGTTAGGTAAGAGGAAGGCACATATACAGGGGTGAAAGCAGATTCAGCAAATGAGGCCCACTAATACTAGATAGCAGAAAATAGAAAAGGGATCTTATGCGGACAGTAAAAAACCCTTACAAAAATATCCACACTGAGATTTCAAGAACCCCCACACCAACTAACGGTGTGGGGGGAGAAACTCAGTACCCTAGAGCAACCAGCAAGCACAGAAATCACATTTTAGCAAGCTGGACAAAAAAACATGATGAACGCTGCTAATCAGAAAAATGAACAAACAAGAACTTAGCTTGACTTGGAGAGACTGGGAGCAAGGTAGTCACAAGGAATCTGAAGAGCACTGAATACATTGCTAGCAGGCAAGGAACTGAGAATCCAGGTGAGTTAAATAGGAAACCAGCCAAGGATAACGAACCAGCTGATGCAGCCAACCTGCAGAAAGACAACACTACACAGTACCACTTGTGACCACTAGAGGGAGCCCAAAAATAGAGTTCACAACAGATGCCACACTCAGGACTGGCACTGATGCAGATTTGCCAATCTTAATCTCCCACTTGTTTTTTTTTTTTTTCTGGGAGAATTGTGAAGAAATCAGGCCCACTGTTATACTGTAGGTTTTCTGTGGCAGAAAAACAAAGAGAGATGCCACACACAGGACTGGCACTGATGCAGATTTGCCAATCTTAATCTCCCACTTGTTTTTTTTTTTCTGGGAGAATTGGGAAGAAATCAGGCCCACTGTTATACTGTAGGTTTTCTGTGGCAGAAAAACAAAGACAGATGCCACACACAGGACTGGCACTGATGCAGATTTGCCAATCTTAATCTCCCACTTGTTTTATTTTTTCTGGGAGAATTGGGAAGAAATCAGGCCCACTGTTATACAGTAGGTTTTCTGTTGTAGAAAAACAAAGACAGATGCCACACACAGGACTGGCACTGATGCAGATTTGCCAATCTTAATCTCCCACTTGTTTTATTTTTTTCTGGGAGAATTGTGAAGAAATCAGGCCCACTATTATACAGTAGGTTTTCTGTGGCAGAAAAAGAAAGACAGATGCCACACACAGGACTGGCACTGAGGCAGATTTGCCAATCTTAGGCTATGTTCACACAGTGCAGATTATTTGCGGTTTTTTAGCAATTTTGCGCTATAAAAACGCTATAAAACCGCAAATAATCTGCATACATTAAGCATCCTATCATTTTTAAGGAAATCCGCAATTTCTGTGCACATGATGTGCGTTTTTCCGCATGAAATACGCATTGCGGTAAAAATCCGGACATGCTCATTAATTTTGCGTTTTTTTCGCGTTTTTTCCACTGTCTAATGCATTGGGAAATGTTTGGGAAAAACCGTGACAAAAACGCGTCAAAACCGCGCAAAAAACGCATTAAAAAACGCATGCGGTTTTCATGCAGAAAACCGGCAGAAAATGTCAGGATTTTCCCAGGAATTTTCTGCATCAATTCCTGAACGTGTGTATGGGGCCTAAATCTCCCACTTGTTTTATTTTTTTCTGGGAGAATTGTGAAGAAATCAGGCCCACTGTTATACAGTAGGTTTTCTGTGGCAGAAAAAGAAAGACAGATGCCACACACAGGACTGGCACTGATGCAGATTTGCCAATCTTAATCTCCCACTTGTTTTATTTTTTTCTGGGAGAATTGTGAAGAAATCAGGCCCACTGTTATACAGTAGGTTTTCTGTGGCAGAAAAAGAAAGACAGATGCCACACACAGGACTGGCACTGATGCAGATTTGCCAATCTTAATCTCCCATTTGTTTTATTTTTTTCTGGGAGAATTGTGAAGAAATCAGGCCCACTGTTATACAGTAGGTTTTCTGTGGCAGAAAAACAAAGACAGATGCCACACACAGGACTGGCGCTGATGCAGATTTGCCAATCTTAATCTTCCACTTGTTTTATTTTTTTCTGGGAGAATTGTGAAGAAATCAGGCCCACTGTTATACTGTAGGTTTTCAGTGGCAGAAAAACAAAGACAGATGCCACACACAGGACTGGCACTGATGCAGATTTGCCAATCTTAATCTCCCACTTGTTTTTTTTTCTGGGAGAATTGTGAAGAAATCAGGCCCACTGTTATACAGTAGGTTTTCTGTGGCAGAAAAAGAAACACAGATGCCACACACAGGACTGGCACTGATGCAGATTTGCCAATCTTAATCTCCCACTTGTTTTATTTTTTCTGGGAGAATTGTGAAGAAATCAGGCCCACTGTTATACTGTAGGTTTTCTGTGGCAGAAAAACAAAGACAGATGCCACACACAGGACTGGCACTGATGCAGATTTGCCAATCTTAATCTCCCACTTGTTTTTTTTTTCTGGGAGAATTGTGAAGAAATCAGGCCCACTGTTATACAATAGGTTTTCTGTGGCAGAAAAAGAAAGACAGATGCCACACACAGGACTGGCACTGATGCAGATTTGCCAATCTTAATCTCCCATTTGTTTTATTTTTTTCTGGGAGAATTGTGAAGAAATCAGGCCCACTGTTATACAGTAGGTTTTCTGTGGCAGAAAAACAAAGACAGATGCCACACACAGGACTGGCACTGATGCAGATTTGCCAATCTTAATCTCCCATTTGTTTTATTTTTTTCTGGGAGAATTGTGAAGAAATCAGGCCCACTGTTATACAGTAGGTTTTCTGTTGCAGAAAAACAAAGACAGATGCCACACACAGGACTGGCACTGATGCAGATTTGCCAATCTTAATCTCCCACTTGTTTTATTTTTTCTGGGAGAATTGTGAAGAAATCAGGCCCACTGTTATACAGTAGGTTTTCTGTTGTAGAAAAACAAAGACAGATGCCACACACAGGACTGGCGCTGATGCAGATTTGCCAATCTTAATCTTCCACTTGTTTTATTTTTTTCTGGGAGAATTGTGAAGAAATCAGGCCCACTGTTATACAGTAGGTTTTCTGTGGCAGAAAAAGAAAGACAGATGCCACACACAGGACTGGCACTGATGCAGATTTGCCAATCTTAATCTCCCACTTGTTTTATTTTTTCTGGGAGAATTGTGAAGAAATCAGGCCCACTGTTATACAGTAGGTTTTCTGTGGCAGAAAAAGAAAGACAGATGCCACACACAGGACTGGCACTGATGCAGATTTGCCAATCTTAATCTCCCACTTGTTTTTTTTTTTCTGGGAGAATTGTGAAGAAATCAGGCCCACTGTTATACTGTAGGTTTTCTGTGGCAGAAAAACAAAGACAGATGCCTGTTATGATCCTTAGTGGTTGAGGATCACAAATTACTCCAGCAAGGTAACTAAAATAGGACAAGCTCTAGGGAGGTGGAAAACCGGACTGACCGCAAATCTGAACCTATCCAAACACACTAGAGGTAGCCGGTGAACGTGCCTAAAATTCCTAGACGTCTCGAGCCAGCCTGAGGAACTAACTACCCCTAGAGAGAAAGAAAGACCTCTCTTGCCTCCAGAGAAATAATCCCCAAAGATATAGAAGCCCCCAACAGATAATAACGGTTAGGTAAGAGGAAGGCACATATACAGGGGTGAAAGCAGATTCAGCAAATGAGGCCCACTAATACTAGATAGCAGAAAATAGAAAAGGGATCTTATGCGGACAGTAAAAAACCCTTACAAAAATATCCACACTGAGATTTCAAGAACCCCCACACCAACTAACGGTGTGGGGGGAGAAACTCAGTCCCCTAGAGCAACCAGCAAGCACAGAAATCACATTTTAGCAAGCTGGACAAAAAAACATGATGAACGCTGCTAATCAGAAAAATGAACAAACAAGAACTTAGCTTGACTTGGAGAGACTGGGAGCAAGGTAGTCACAAGGAATCTGAAGAGCACTGAATACATTGCTAGCAGGCAAGGAACTGAGAATCCAGGTGAGTTAAATAGGAAACCAGCCAAGGATAACGAACCAGCTGATGCAGCCAACCTGCAGAAAGACAACACTACACAGTACCACTTGTGACCACTAGAGGGAGCCCAAAAATAGAGTTCACAACAGATGCCACACTCAGGACTGGCACTGATGCAGATTTGCCAATCTTAATCTCCCACTTGTTTTTTTTTTTTTCTGGGAGAATTGTGAAGAAATCAGGCCCACTGTTATACTGTAGGTTTTCTGTGGCAGAAAAACAAAGAGAGATGCCACACACAGGACTGGCACTGATGCAGATTTGCCAATCTTAATCTCCCACTTGTTTTTTTTTTTCTGGGAGAATTGGGAAGAAATCAGGCCCACTGTTATACTGTAGGTTTTCTGTGGCAGAAAAACAAAGACAGATGCCACACACAGGACTGGCACTGATGCAGATTTGCCAATCTTAATCTCCCACTTGTTTTATTTTTTCTGGGAGAATTGGGAAGAAATCAGGCCCACTGTTATACAGTAGGTTTTCTGTGGCAGAAAATGAAAGACAGATGCCACACACAGGACTGGCACTGATGCAGATTTGCCAATCTTAATCTCCCACTTGTTTTATTTTTTCTGGGAGAATTGTGAAGAAATCAGGCCCACTGTTATACAGTAGGTTTTCTATGGCAGAAAATGAAAGACAGATGCCACACACAGGACTGGCACTGATGCAGATTTGCCAATTTTAATCTGCCCCTTTTTTTTTTTTCAGGGAGACTAGTGAATAAATCTGGGCCACTGTATTAAAGTATATTTTCTGTGGCAGAAAGTGGCTTGAAGAGATATAACAAAAAAAAAAAAAAGGGACTGTACTACAATTACTATCTCCCGACAGTAATCTCAGAAAAGTATGGCAGGCAGCAATAAAAAGGACTGCTGCACACAAAAGTCAAAAGTGTGGACAAACAAACAAGATAGCTGTGCAGAAAGGAAGGAGCAACAGGATTTGTGCTTTGAAAAAAGCAGTTGGTTTGTACAGCGGCGTACACACAGCAACGCAGCTATCAGGGAGCCTTATAACCTACAGAGCTGTTGCACAGAAATCTAGCCTCCACTGTCCCTGCAAAGAAAAGGTGGTGTTGGACAGTGGAAATCGCTACAGCACAAGCGGTTTGGGGTTAATTTACCCTGCCTAACGCTATCCCTGCTTCTGACGAAGCGGCAGCATCCTCTCCCTATGCTCAGATCAACAGCAGTAAGATGGCGGTCGGCGGGAACACCCCTTTATAGCCCCTGTGATGTCGCAGAAAGCAAGCCAATCACTGCCATGCCCTTCTCTAAGATGGTGGGGACCAGGACCTATGTCATCACGCTGCCCACACTCTGCGTGCACCTTCATTGGCTGAGAAATGGCGCTTTAAGCATCATAGGAAACGCGACTTTGGCGCGAAGATCGTGTACCGCATGTCCGATCCCACGCTGGGATCGGATCGGGTTTCATGAAACCCGAATTTGCCAAAAGTCGGCGATTTTTGAAAATGACCGATCCGTTTCGCTCAACCCTACTAATTACATATGCTGACTAGAAGTTCTGCAGAAGCCCCAGCCTGTGTCACTCACTGATAATGGCATTGTGGCATCTTCATCATCAGCACCATTCACAGACTAAGTGCAGTACCATCTGCCAACAGAGCAACAGTTGCTGAAACAGGACCAAGTAAGGAAGTAAAACCTGTGTGTGTGTGTGTGTGTGTGTGTGTGTGTGTGTGTGTGTGTGTGTGTGTGTGTGTGTGTGTGTGTGTGTGTGTGTGTGTATGTATATATATACATACAGTGGGGGAAATAAGAATTTGATCCCTTGCTGATTTTGTAAGTTTGCCCACTGGAAATACACCAAAAACAGGCAGAGATGCTTACCTGTCTAAATATGTTTTGTTTTGCACGTATATTTTTTGCAGGGTGCAGTTGGGCCCAAATGGTTCTGTACACTGTGGCCTCTGTTCACACAGGATGCATTTTAGCACTGGGCAGCCCGCCATAGGGCGTCATTAATAGGCTGAGAACCAGATGCTCTGCATTCCTTGTGTGAACACGCCACATACAGAGTATGTATCTCAGTGCATTGGTGTACCACACGGCCAAACCCTGATTGAAGGCTGGCTGTTTCATTAGGTATTGCACCTGTGCATTTGCTATTTTATTTAGGTTCACTGCACCCTGCTTGTGCATTTGTATTGAGGCCTATTTAGACAGGTAAGCATCTCTGCCTGTTTTTGGTGTATTTTCTTGAATTTTTCCCTTTTGGTGTTTTTCAAGTTTGCCCACTGACAAAAACATGAACAGTCTATAATTTTAAGGGTAGGTTAATTTTAATATTAAGAGACAGAATATGAAAAATAAAATCCAGAAAATCACATTGTATAAATTATATACATTTATTTGCATTTTGCAGTGAGAAATAAGTATTTGATCTCCTACCAACCATTAACAGTTCTGGCTCCTACAGACCAGTTAGACGCTCCTAATCAACTCGTTACCTGCATTAAAGACAGCTGTCTTACATAAAGCTCTTTGGTCTTCGCCATGTTGTAGAGGTTAGAGTCTGACTGATTAATTGAGTCTGTGTAAAGAAGTCTTTTATAAAGGTGACTATGCTACAGTGACAGCTAGCCGGATGATGGGACAGTAGTAGTCCCATCATCCAGCTACTGTGTTGAAGTGTAAAAAAAACCCACACATACACACATGCAGTACATACGACATACAGTACATATTCACACATCACCTAGTCTCCGAAGCCCTCCATCACCTGTAAAAAAATTAAAATAATAAACCATCAATATACTCCCTGATCCGATGTAATCCATGTAATAACGAGTGTCCCACGACGATCTCCCATGGAGAGCTGTCACATCGGCAGATGAGACGGCCTTCAGGGGCTCCGGTGATACAGTGATGGCAGGTAATCCTCCACACTGTATCCCTACGCCGTGAGTACAGTATAGTTCATACTGTCACTTGTGGCAACACTGCGTGGAAAAATTCTCACGCAGCGTTGCCATAAAGTCAGAGCCTAAACTCAGGTAACCTATTCAATGATGCACTGCAAGAGCCATTGTCTCCTGTCAGTGTGTCACTGGAGGCCTATAGAGCAGTCACATCTACTGATGTGACAGCTCTATAGGGGAGATCATCGTGGGACAGTCATTATTATACCGACTGCGTCGGACCAGGGAGTATTTGTGTTGGTTAATTATTTTAAATTTTTTTCCAGGAGATCGAGGGCATCGCATGGATTGGCAGAACAATAAAGATGGCAAAACTGTGTAGTGTTTTATTTCATTAAAATAGTTTTTTCTGGCTGTGTGTTTATTTAACCCTTTTACAACTATAGGATTAGTAATGGATAGGTATGTTATTGACACCTACTACTAAGCTGGCTTGATGTCACCTTACAATTCGAAGGTGGCATCAACGTCCAACTATTACCCCATAAGCCACTGCTACAAGGCAGTGGGAAGAGAGAGGCTAAGTGCCGGAATTGGTGCATCTTACAGATGAGCCATTTCTGGGGCGACTGTGAGCTGGTGTTTGTAGTCGGGGGGGGGGGCAATATCCATGGTCCCTTCCTAGGCTATGAATATCAGCTCACAGCTGTCTGCATAGCCTTTTCTGGCTATTAATTATAGGAGGACCCCAAGTAATTTTTTTTGGGTCCCCCTATTTTAATAGCCAGTAAAGGCTAAATATACAGCTGCGTGCTGAGATTCATAGCCTGGGAAGATCCATGGGTATTATCCCCTTCCCAGGCTATAAACATTGACCCCTAGTCGCTGGCTTTCCCTCTCTGGTGCAGAAAATTGTGCGGGAGCCACGCCATTTTTGTTTTAATTTTTTTTATAAATTAAACAGATATTGCGTTTAAGGCCAGGATAACACTTGTGAGAAACTCGCACGAGTCTCTTGCATCAATATCCGGCACTGCCCCCGGCACTCGGGATCGGAGCATGCGACTGCATGTATTTCTATGTAGCAGAACGCTCCGGTCCGAATGCCGGCGGCAGTGTGAGACTCATGCGTGTTTCTCGCAAGTGTGACGCCGGCCTTTGGCAGATTTTGTGTGTGTGTGTGTGTCTTTATTTAACTCTTTATGTACCACTTTATTATGTTTATTACTAAATATCGGGCTTGGTATTATCTATATATCTATCTAGCTATAGATCTATCTATCTATACTGTAGATAGATGATTAGATATATCTATAGATAGATAGATCTATAGATCTATCTATCTATACATTAAATATCTATTATCTATCTAGCTATTATCTATCTATCTATCTATCTATCTATCATCTATTATCTATCTATCTATCTATCTATCTATCTATCTATCTACCTATCATCTATATATTATCTATCTATCTATAGATCTATCTATCTATTTATCTTTCTGTGTGTGTAAACATTCTTCAATGGAGTATGTAAGTGAAGAGGTTGGACAAGAAATGACATCACAATTCTTTTTTTTTCAATAAAAGATCTTTATTTAGTTCTCAAAAACGCATTCTTGAAAAAAACGCATGAAAATCCGCATAAAAACGCAACAAAATGCATCAAATCCACACAGATTTTTTACCTGCGTTTTCTGCCAAGAGATGCAAAATCTGCGCAGAAAATTCCACAGGCAAATCTGCAACGTGTGGACATACCCTCATAAATGACTAAAGCCTCTTACACTGTCAGACATAATGGGATTTGTCGTATACATCTATATGGCTGAGCGCACATTTATGATGCATTCAGAATATTTCAGATAAATGTCTTAAAAACTAAAAAAATGAATTAGTAATCTTAGCTGTGGTTCGAGGATTGATTTTTCACTAATGGAAGTCTTCTTTAAAAGGGATGTTTTGGATTGAAAAACATGGCTGCTTTCTTTTGAAACAACGCCACCCCTGAACATGGGTTGTGTGTGGCATTGGGTGGTGGTGGCTCAATTCACTTAAAGTGGATCTGTTGTAATACCATAGATAACCCATGGTCAGGGATGGCATTGTTTCTAAAAGAAGCCAGCTGTGTTTTTCTAATTCTCTACAATCCTTCTAAAGCACGTCATTAGGTCAAAATAATAGAACCAAAACATGGTGTCATCAATAACTGTCTTATATGATCCCCACATAAAGAGAGAGATTACACAGAATAATGTTGACAATGACAACAATTGGGTTATCTGACAACGTTAAAGAGGTTGTCTGGTCTTAAGGCCCTGTCTCACATAGCGAGATCGCTAGCGAGATCGCTGCTGAGTCACAAGTTTTGTGACGCAACAGCGACCTCAGTAGCGATCTCGCTATGTGTGACACGTACCAGCGATCAGGCCCCTGCTGTGAGATCGCTGGTCATGTCGGAATGGCCTGGACCTTTTTTTGGTCGTTGAGGTCCCGCTGACATCGCTGAATCGGTGTGTGTGACACCGATCCAGCGATGTCTTCACTGGTAACCAGGGTAAACATTGGGTTACTAAGTGCAGGGCCGCGCTTAGTAACCCGATGTTTACCCTGGTTACCAGCGTAAATGTAAAAAAAAACAAACACTACATACTCACCATCTGTTGCCCGTCAGGTCCCTTGGCGTCTGCTTCCTGCTCTGACTGCCGCCGTAAAGTGAGAGCACAGCAGTGACGTCACCGCTGCGCTCTGCTCTCACTGTACGGCGGCTCAGTCAGAGCAGGAAGCAGACGGCAAGGGACCTGACGGGCATCAGATGGTGAGTATGTAGTGTTTGTTTTTTTTGGTAACCAGGGTAAACATCGGGTTACTAAGCGCGGCCCTGCGCTTAGTAACCCGATGTTTACCCTGGTTACCCGGGTGCTGCAGGGGGACTTCGGCATCGTTGAAGACAGTTTCAACGATGCCGAAGTCGTTCCCCTGATCGTTGGTCGCTGGAGAGAGCTGTCTGTGTGACAGCTCCCCAGCGACCACACAGCGACACAACAGCGATGCTGCAGAGATCAGCATCGTTGTCTGTATCGCTGCAGCGTCGCTGTGTGTGACGGGGCCTTTAAGCTACAAGTCTGTTGTCTCTCTATGTGAATGCAGACTTGTAAATCTTCATATCGCATGCACTGTGCTCTGCAAGGATTCTCCTGTGCCAGCGCTGACTGCAAGTGTGTGATTTGCGTACATCCAGTCACTTGCACACTAGCCTTTTGTAAGTGTATTGCTCGAGACCGGATACAGTCTAGTCTGAATGTGGCTGGAAGAATGCAAGTCACATACTTGTGGTCACATAATTGCCTGTCACCAGCATCGGAGAAACCTTACAGTGCTCAGTGCACACTATGTAAGAACTTACAAGTCTGCAGTCACATAGAGTGATGGCAGGCTCTTAGCTTAAGACCAAATGACCCCTGTAATTCTTGGCTGCCTAGAAAATAACTCAGCAGAATCATTAACTAATTTGAAAAAAAACCTTTTAAAACTTTTTGAATAAGAGAAAAAATCTAATGTACATTTCACCCTTGTCTAAATATTACATTTTGGATGGATTTGTCCTTCAGCATTCTATTAAAGGGGATCTCAAATCAACATACAACATATGTTTTCTAGAAGACAACTCTTAATTGTGTAAAAAGAATAATAAGTAGTACTCAACTCATGATCTTACACCACTCCTACCACTTCCTGCTAATGGTAGAAAAATATATAACACTTGGCCAAAAGTGTTGGTATCTCTTTAAAAAAAAAATAAAACTCATGAAAAAGGCCTGGACAGAAATAATGGTACCCTTAACTTAATATTTTGTTGCACAACCTTTTGAGGCAATCACTGCAATGAAACGATTCCTGTAACTGTCAATGAGACTTCTGCACCTCTCGACAGGTATTCTGGCAACACTCCTCAAGAGCAACCTGTTCCCGTTGTCTCGTGTTTGAAGGTTGACTTTTCCAGGCGGCATGTTTCAGCTCTTTCCAAAGATGCTCAATAGGATTTAGGTCAGGGCTCATAGAAGGCCACCTCAGAATAGTCCATTGTTTTCCTCTTAGCCATTCTTGGGTGTTTTTAACTGTGTGTTTTGGGTCATTATCCTGTTGCAAGATCCATGACCTGCAACTGAGACCAAGTTTTTTGAGACTGGACAGCATATTTCTCTCCAGAATCCCTTGATAGTCTTGAGCTTTCATTGTACCCTGCACAGATTCCAGACACCTTTTGCCAACTGCAGCAAAGCAGCCCCAGAACATAACAGAGCCTCCTACATGTTTCACAGTAGGGACAGTGTTCTTTTCTTGATATGCTTCATTTTTCCATCTGTGAACATAGAGCTGATGTGCCTTGCCCAAAAGTTCAATTTTTGTCTCGTATGTCCATAGGACATTCTCCCAGAAGCTTTGTGGCTTGTCAACATGTAGTTTGGCAAATTCCAGTCTGGCTTTTTTGATTTTTTTTTCAACAACGGTGTCCTCCGTGGTTGTCTCCCATGAAGTCCACTTTGGCTCAGACAACAACAGATGGTGTAATCTGACACTGATGTTCCTTGAGCTTGAAGTTCACCTTTAATCTGAAATCTTAATCAGAAATTATTCTGGGCTCTTTTGTTACCATTCGTATTATCCGTCTCTTGGATTTGTCATAAATTTTCCTCCTGCGGCCACATCCAGGGAAGTTGGCTACAGTCCCATGGATCTTAAATTTCTGAACAATATGTGCAACTGTAGTGACAGGAACATCAAGCTCCTTGGAGATGGTCTTATAACTTTTTTACCTTTAACATGTTTGTCTATAACTTTACTTTCTAATCTCCTGAGACAACTCTTTTCTTCGCTTCCTCTGGTCCATGTTGAGTGTGTCCATGCTGATTTCAAGATTGTAGACACCTGTGATGCTAGTTAGTGGACACACCTTGATTTAACATGTCCCTTTTATTACATTATTTTCAGGGGTACCATCATTTCTGTCCAAGCCTATTTCATGAGTTTTATTTATTTATTTTTTTACTAGATGGCAGCCCGATTCTAAAGAATCGGGAGTCTAGCATCCATATATACTTTATTTATTCAAATGTAAGAATAATACAATTAATAAATAATAGTAAGAAAGAACAAAAAATGGCTGCACTCACCAGCTCTTGACAATTCTTGACAGTACGGCACATTTCTGATTGGTCGCTCGCGGCAGGCGGCAACCAATCAGAAAAGTGCCGCGCACCACGAAGGCATATATCTTTGTCCACCCTGAGCGGGTGTAGGACGCTGGTGACGTCACTTATCTCCGGACATTATCTCCGGACAAAGCCACGGAAGTTGGCACAAATTGCCGGAAGTAGTATTCTAGGCAATTATATATTAGATTTTAATGTTATCAGTGTTTACCTTTGAACGTTTATATTGTATTGTCCTGTCACCAGCCATGTGTACGATTATCGGCCGAAAGCCTCTCTGGAACCAATAATCACCCCATGTAAAGGTATCTTTATAAGTTAAAGATTCAGAATACTATGACTTTTATCATATCCTGAACAGTCAAGTTTTTTATGAACCGTTAAGGTTTTCTGGTTGAAGTAAAAAAAACTCTGAGTGTTTACAGTTTGAAACCATAAAATGTTGAAAAATTATGTCATTCTTGAGTATATCACTCAATGGTGCTCATAAACGTGTCAAATTTGATCTATAATATACTTTAATATACGTTACTTTAATCTTTAATATACTTAAGAACAGGGCCCCAGACATCACACAGGGGGTCTGAAACACCGCACAGTGGTCCAAAATATCGCTGTGCTCTGCCTGGGGCCCCATATGCTGCCTGGGGCCCCTGTGCTCTGCCTGGGGCCCCATATGCTGCCTGGGGCCCCTGTGCTCTGCCTGGGGCCCCATTTTCTGACTGGGGCCCCTGTGCTCTGCCTGGGGCCACTGTGCTCTGCCTGGGGCCCCATATGCTGCCTGGGGCCCCTGTGCTCTGCCTGGGGCCCCATATGCTGCCTGGGGCCCCTGTGCTCTGCCTGGGGCCCCATAGGCTGCCTGGGGCCCCTGTGCTCTACCTGGGCTCACTGTGCTCTGCCTGGGGCCCCATATGCTGCCTGGGGCCCCTGTGCTCTGCCTGGGGCCCCATATGCTGCCTGGAACCCCTGTGCTCTGCCTGGGGCCCCTGTGCTCTGCCTGGGGCCCCATGTTCTGCCTGGGGCCCCTGTGCTCTGCCTGGGGCCACTGTGCTCTGCCTGGGGCCCCATGTTCTGCCTGGGGCCACTGTGCTCTGCTTGGGGCCCCATAAGCTGCCTGGGGCCCCTGTGCTCTGCCTGGGACCACTGTGCTCTGCCTGGGGCCCCATATGCTGCCTGGGGCCCCTGTGCTCTGCCTGGGGCCACTGTGCTCTGCCTGGGGCCCCATATGCTGCCTGGGGCCACTGTGCTCTGCCTGGGGCCCCATATGCTGCCTGGGGCCCCTGTGCTCTGCCTGGGGCCCCATATGCTGCCTGGGGCCCCTGTGCTCTGCCTGGGGCCCCTGTGCTCTGCCTGGGGCCCCATGTTCTGCCTGGGGCCCCTGTGCTCTGCCTGGGGCTACTGTGCTCTGCCTGGGGCCCCATATGCTGCCTGGGGCCCCTGTGCTCTGCCTGGGGCCCCTGTGCTCTGCCTGGGGCCCCTGTGCTCTGCCTGGGGCCCCATATGCTGCCTGGGGCCCCTGTGCTCTGCCTGGGGCCCCTGTGCTCTGCCTGGGGCCCCATGTTCTGCCTGGGGCCCCTGTGCTCTGCCTGGGGCCCCATATGCTGCCTGGGGCCCCTGTGCTCTGCCTGGGGCCCCTGTGCTCTGCCTGGGGCCCCATATGCTGCCTGGGGCCCCTGTGCTCTGCCTGGGGCCCCATATGCTGCCTGGGGCCACTGTGCTCTGCCTGGGGCCACTGTGCTCTGCCTGGGGCCCCATAGGCTGCCTGGGGCCCCTGTGCTCTGCCTGGGACCACTGTGCTCTGCCTGGGGCCCCATATGCTGCCTGGGGCCCCTGTGCTCTGCCTGGGGCCACTGTGCTCTGCCTGGGGCCCCATATGCTGCCTGGGGCCCCTGTGCTCTGCCTGGGTGTAGGACACTGGTGACGTCACTTATCTCCGGACATTAGCTCCGGACATTAGCTCCGGACATTATCTCCGGACATTAGCTCCGGACATTATCTCCGGACATTAGCTCCGGACAAAGCCACGGAAGTTGGCACAAATTGCAGGAAGTAGTATTCTAGGCAATTATATATTAGATGGGCATTTCCTGAAGGAAATACATGGTGCTTGAACAGCGCTACCAGCTTTACAGCAGCACTTTTCACACACGGGACTGGGGGGCGCGCTTACTTTTGCACCCGGGGCCGGGGGCGCGCTTACTTTTGCACCCGGGGGCGCACTTACTTTTGCACCCGGAGGCGCACTTACTTTTGCACCCGGGGGCGCACTTACTTTTGCACCCGGGGGCGCACTTACTTTTGCACCCGGGGGCGCACTTTTGTACCCGGGGGGCGCACTTACTTTTGCACCCGGGGGCGCACTTACTTTTGCACCCGGGGGCGCACTTACTTTTGGGGCCGCACTTACTTTTGGTGGGTGGGGCTCCTCGGCCTCCGATTTGGTTGGTGGGGCCCCTCATCCTCCGATTTGGTGGGTGGGGACCCTCGGCCTCCGATTTGGTGGGCGGGGACCCTCGGCCTCCGATTTGGTGGGCGGGGACCATCGACCTCCGCTTTGGTGGGCGGGGACCCTCGGCCTCCGCTTTGGTGGGCGGGGCCCCTCGGCCTCCGATTTGGTGGGCGGGGTCCCTCTGCCTCCAATTTGGTGGGCGGGGACCCTCGGCCTCCGCTTTGGTTGGCGGGGCCCCACGGCCTCCGATTTAGTGGGCGGGGTCCCTCTGCCTCCGCTTTGGTGGGCGGGGCCGCTCGGCCTTCGATTTGGTGGGCGGGGCTCCTCGGCCTCCGATTTGGTTGGTGGGGCCCCTCTGCCTCCGATTTGGTGGGCGGGGCCCCTTATCCTCCGATTTGGTGGGCGGGGACCCTCGGCCTCCGATTTGGTGGGCGGGGCCCCTCGGCCTCCGATTTGGTGGGCGGGGCCCCTCGGCCTCCGATTTGGTTGGCGGGGACCCTCGGCCTCCAATTTGGTGGGCGGGGACCCTCGGCCTCCAATTTGGTGGGCGGGGACCCTCGGCCTCCGATTTGGTGGGCGGGGACCCTCGGCCTCCGATTTGGTGGGCGGGGACCCTCGGCCTCCGATTTGGTGGGCGGGGCCCATCGGCCTCCGATGTGGTGGGTGGGGCCCCTCGGCCTCCGATTTGGTAGGCGGGGACCCCTGGCCTCCGATTTGGTGGGCGGGGCCCCTCGGCCTCCGATTTGGTGGGCGGGGACCCTCGGCCTCCGATTTGGTAGGCGGGGCCCCTCGGCCTCCGATTTGGTGGGCGGGGCCCCTCGGCCTCCGATTTGGTGGGCGGGGCCCCTCGGCCTCCGATTTGGTTGGTGTGGACCCTCGGCCTCCGATTTGGTGGGCGGGGACCCTCGGCCTCCGATTTGGTGGGCGGGGACCCTCGGCCTCCGATTTGGTGGGCGGGGACTCTCGGCCTCCGATTTGGTGGGCGGGGCCCATCGGCCTCCGATTTGGTGGGCGGGGCCCATCGGCCTCCGATGTGGTGGGTGGGGCCCCTCGGCCTCCGATTTGGTAGGCGGGGACCCCTGGCCTCCGATTTGGTGGGCGGGGCCCCTCGGCCTCCGATTTGGTGGGCGGGGACCCTCGGCCTCCGATTTGGTAGGCGGGGCCCCTCGGCCTCCGATTTGGTGGGCGGGGCCCCTCGGCCTCCGATTTGGTGGGCGGGGACCCTCGGCCTCCGATTTGGTGGGCGGGGCCCCTCGGCCTCCGATGTGGTGGTCGGGGCCCCTCGGCCTCCGCTTTGGTGGGCGGGGCCGGGCCCCTCGGCCTCCGCTTTGGTGGGCGGGGCCGCTCGGCCTTCGATTTGTTGGGCGGGGCTCCTCGGCCTTCGATTTGGTTGGCGGGGCCCCTTATCCTCCGATTTGGTGGGCGGGGACTCTCGGCCTCCGATTTGGTGGGCGGGGTCCCTCTGCCTCCGCATTGGTGGGCGGGGCCGCTCGGCCTTCGATTTGGTGGGTGGGGCTCCTCGGCCTCCGATTTGGTTGGTGGGGCCTCTCGGCCTCCGATTTGGTGGGCTGGGCCCCTAATCCTCCGATTTGGTGGGCGGGGACCCTCGGCCTCCGATTTGGTGGGCGGGGCCCCTCGGCCTCCGATTTGGTGGGCGGGGCCCATCAGCCTCCGATTTGGTTGGCGGGGCCCCTCGGCCTCCAATTTGGTGGGTGGGGACCCTCGGCCTCCGATTTGGTGGGCGGGGCCCCTCGGCCTCCGATTTGGTGGGCAGGGCCCCTCGGCCTCCGATGTGGTGGTCGGGGCCCCTCGGCCTCCGCTTTGGTGGGCGGGGCCGGGCCCCTCGGCCTCCGCTTTGGTGGGCGGGGCCGCTCGGCCTTCGATTTGTTGGGCGGGGCTCCTCGGCCTTCGATTTGGTTGGCGGGGCCCCTCGGCCTCCGATTTGGTTGGTGTGGACCCTCGGCCTCCGATTTGGTGGGCGGGGACCCTCGGCCTCCGATTTGGTGGGCGGGGACCCTCGGCCTCCGATTTGGTGGGCGGGGACCCTCGGCCTCCGATTTGGTGGGCGGGGCCCATCGGCCTCCGATTTGGTGGGCGGGGCCCATCGGCCTCCGATGTGGTGGGTGGGGCCCCTCGGCCTCCGATTTGGTGGGCGGGGACCCCTGGCCTCCGATTTGGTGGGCGGGGCCCCTTGGCCTCCGATTTGGTGGGCGGGGACCCTCGGCCTCCGA
Organism: Ranitomeya variabilis; assembly: GCF_051348905.1. Classification (NCBI taxonomy): domain Eukaryota; kingdom Metazoa; phylum Chordata; class Amphibia; order Anura; family Dendrobatidae; genus Ranitomeya; species Ranitomeya variabilis. Next base: position 1,015,764,182 of record NC_135233.1, on the reverse strand, counting down.
TTTGGTAGGCGGGGCCCCTCGGCCTCCGATTTGATGGGCGGGGCCCCTCGGCCTCCGATTTGGTGGGCGGGGCCCCTCGGCCTCCGATTTGGTGGGCGGGGCCCCTCGGCCTCCGATGTGGTGGTCGGGGCCCCTCGGCCTCCACTTTGGTGGGCGGGGCTGGGCCCCTCGGCCTCCGCTTTGGTGGGCGGGGCCGCTCGGCCTTCGATTTGTTGGGCGGGGCTCCTCGGCCTTCGATTTGGTTGGCGGGGCCCCTTATCCTCCGATTTAGTGGGCGGGGACTCTCGGCCTCCGATTTGGTGGGTGGGGTCCCTCTGCCTCCGCATTGGTGGGCGGGGCCGCTCGGCCTTCGATTTGGTGGGTGGGGCTCCTCGGCCTCCGATTTGGTGGGCTGGGCCCCTAATCCTCCGATTTGGTGGGCGGGGACCCTCGGCCTCCGATTTGGTGGGCGGGGCCCCTCGGCCTCCGATTTGGTGGGCGGGGCCCATCGGCCTACGATTTGGTTGGCGGGGCCCCTCGGCCTCCAATTTGGTGGGCGGGGACCCTCGGCCTCCGATTTGGTGGGCGGGGACACTCGGCCTCCGATTTGGTGGGCGGGGACCCTCGGCCTCCGATTTGGTGGGCGGGGCCCCTCGGCCTCCGATGTGGTGAGCGGGGCCCCTCGGCCTCCGCTTTGGTGGGCGGGGCCAGGCCCCTCGGCCTCCGCTTTGGTGGGCGGGGCCGCTCGGCCTTCGATTTGGTGGGCGGGGCTCCTCGGCCTCCGATTTGGTTGGCGAAGCCCCTCGGCCTCCGATTTGGTTGGCGGGGCCCCTCGGCCTCCGATTTGGTGGGCGGGGACCCTCGGCCTCCGATTTGGTGGGCGGGGCCCCTCGGCCTCCGATTTGGTGGGCGGGGACCCTCGGCCTCCAATTTGGTGGGCGGGGACCCTCGGCCTCCGATTTGGTGGGCCGGGACCCTCGGCCTCCGATTTGGTGGGCGGGGACCCTCGGCCTCCGATTTGGTGGGCGGGGCCCCTCGGCCTCTGATGTGGTGGTCGGGGCCCCTCGGCCTCCGCTTTGGTGGGCGGGGCCGGGCCCCTCGGCCTCCGCTTTGGTGGGCGGGGCCGCTCGGCCTTCGATTTGGTGGGCGGGGCTCCTCGGCCTCTGATTTGGTTGGCGGGGCCCCTCGGCCTCCGATTTGGTGTGTGCTCTGCCTGGGGCCACTGTGCTCTGCCTGGGGCCCCATATGCTGCCTGGGGCCCCTGTGCTCTGCCTGGGGCCCCATATGCTGCCTGGGGCCCCTGTGCTCTGCCTGGGGCCCCTGTGCTCTGCCTGGGGCCCCATGTTCTGCCTGGGGCCCCTGTGCTCTGCCTGGGGCCACTGTGCTCTGCCTGGGTGTAGGACACTGGTGACGTCACTTATCTCCGGACATTAGCCCCGGACATTAGCTATGGACAATAGCTCCGGACAATAGCTCCGGACAATAGCTCCGGACAAAGCCACGGAAGTTGGCACAAATTGCAGGAAGTAGTATTCTAGGCAATTATATATTAGATGTGGAAACATGGTTGAAAAGCAATGTCTGACTTTCATTTGTTCATTTTCATAGATTTTTAATTTATTATTACTTTTGTCAGATTCAAGTTATTTCTGTGACCATTGTGGGTTTTTCTGTCATTAAATGAGGGGTAGGGTACCAACAATTTTGACCACGTGTGTAAATTTTCCAATTTCAGAATTCGTACATACTAAACTTTTATCCTTTCCTCTTTGTTATTAGTAGATTGTTAACTATTTATAGCATCACAAGTATTTTATTTGAAAAATTGCTACATTTTCCACTATTGGATTGGAATCTGCTCATTTTATAACATGAAATTTCTGTAATTTAAAAGGATTGTCTGGTCGCTAAAATTTTTAAAAAATCACTTACCGTATTTTTCGGACTATAAGGCGCACCGGACTATAAGGCGCACCCAGGTTTTAGAGGTGGAAAAAAGGGAAAAAAATATTTGAAGCAAAAAAATGTGGTAAAATATTTAATAACATAAATAACATACTATTATATGTGTTATTATATATAATAGTATGTTATTATGTTGGAAGCTGCAGGACCAGTGTGGTGTCTGTGAAGTACTATATGAAGATGCTGGAGGGTGAGTATAAGAATGGGGGCACAGGGCTGATATTGAAAGCACCACTCCAGTACTGCAAAATAACACTGGAGTGCTGCTTTAAAATCCCATGGGAGAACTATAACTCCCAGCATGTCCTGCAGATCCTATGACATGCTGGGAGTTATAGTTCACCACAGGAGTGGCAGAGTGCTTTATTGTGTTTTGTAAAGACTAACCTCTTAATTGTGGCAGCCTGCCAGCCACTGTGGTGAGGTGAAAAGCATCCCATGACTGCACACAGAGCCCTCTCTCTTGTTGCCTCTCCACAGCACAGGTTTTGAGGAAGCCTGCAGATTCTAGTGGGGAGCCTGAAGGACCTGTGATGATATCAAGAAGAGGGAGGGCTCTGAGCTGCCATGTGATGCTCCAGCCCGCCCACTCCTGACATCACACAGGTCCTGTTTGTGCACAGCACTCGGCATCCAGGCATGGCAGGCAGGTATACAGCGATCTCCTCTCCGCTCTGGCCCCTGCTGCTGCTGCTGCCTCCTCCCCAGGACACACAAATCTCCCTAGCTGCTGCAGCAATCAGCGCTGAGGAAGCCATGCCTGTCCCTGCTTAAGTGCAGTATTCATTTGCTGCTCCCCGCTCAGCTGATCGGTGGGCGGGGAGCCGCTAATGAATATTCACTGTACTTAATCATCGGGACCACATGGTTTTCCCAGCGCTGATTCCGGGCAGCGGGGACATCCTGAAGTGGGATAACAGTGTGATCCCACTCACTGCTGCCCCCCTCCCCACATGCTACATCCCTACCATAAGACGCACCCACACTTTCCTCCCAAATTTGGAGGAAAAAAAGTGCGTCTTATGGTCGGAAAAATATGGTAGATGTGTGAAACAATAATAGCTCTGCCACTTTTGTATCCATACTTCCCAGATTCCTAACCAGTCTTTGTTGTTATCTGCAGGGGTCACTTGTACATCCAGATGAAGCAGGAAATACAGTACAGACATTGACATGGGACCTCCAGAAGTATCAGACTGTAATTGGGGAATCTTATAATTATTTGAACCAATTTCAATATTTTTTTTATAAAACTTTAAGGATACATTCCCAAGTGAGGTTTTGATGATTCAGATTTTCGACAGCATTTTTTACACCGAATAGGTAATTAGGTTACTTTTTTATTGCTTTTTTACATGCACTTTTTATTACGTTTTTGAAAATACATTTTTTTTTACGTATATGTATGTAATTTTTCATATAAAGCTGCTTTGCTTTTGATACTTCCTGGTATTTGACTTTGAAAAAACCTTATTCATGCAGTCTTATGCGGATTCCATCAAGTTTTAGTGCATTTTCACAGCGCAAATGCTCTAAAAATACATGAGTGTTTTTTACCTGCAGACTTTCTGCATTTAATAAAAGTCTATGGGGAAAATCCACACATAAAATTTAGCATGCTCGCAAGAGAAATTGTTGCAGATATCAAAAATGCACTGCGGGAGAGTGCATTGCATTGTAAAAAAAAAAAGCACAGTGGACATGAGATGCATCAAAAGCTCACCAAAAACTCATTGTGGAAACTTCATAATGTGTTCTCAAGTTAAGACAATTAAACAGTGACATTAGGAGTGAGGTCCCTGCTCGCAAGCTTACAATCTACAAGGAAATGGGGGGACACAATACAGTAGGTGAAAAGTGCTTGTTATTTCAGGTCTGGCAATTTTAATAAATAGGGATTTTCATATAAAGCTGCATGATCCGGTCATCAGCCCGTGTGTTTAAGTGCAATAGTCAGGTATCAAGTGCAGTTATCATGTGCATGGAGGGTGTGGAGACAGATGAATAGTAGGGTGCAGATTCAGAGCAATATTTGGAGGGAGGGAACAGGGCAAAGTTAGTTTACTGAGTAGTTGGTGTGGTAGGCTTGTTTGAAGAGATGGGTTTTCAAAGCGCGCTTGAATAGGTCGGGGCTAGGTATCAGTCTGATCGTCTGGGGAAGTGCATTCCAGAGAGCGGGCGCAGCTCGAGAGAAGTCTTGGAGACGGAGGTGCGAGGTTCGGATTACGGGGATGTTAGTCTTAGGTCATTTGTAGAACGGAGGGCACGTGTAGGGCGATAGACAGAGATGAGAGAGGAGATATAAGATGTGCAGAACTGTGGAGAGCTTTGTGGGTGAGAGAGATGAGTTTATACTGGACCCTGTAGCGAATGGGTAGCCAGTAGTGTTGAGCGATACCGTCCGATACTTGAAAGTATCGGTATCGGAAAGTATCGGCCGATACCGGCAAAGTATCGGATCCAATCCGATACCGATACCCGATACCAATACAAGTCAATGGGACTCATGTATCGGACGGTATTCCTGATGGTTCCCAGGGTCTGAAGGAGAGGAAACTCTCCTTCAGGCCCTGGGAACCATATAAATGTGTAAAAGAAAGAATTAAAATAAAAAATATCGCTATACTCACCTCTCCGACGCAGCCGGGACTTCAGCGAGGGAACCGGCAGCGTTGTTTGTTTAAAATTCGCGCTATTACTTGGTTACGTGAATTCCCGGCTTGTGATTGGTCAGGTCGGCCATGTTGCCGGGACGCGGACCAATCACAGCAAGCCGTGACGAAATTACGTCACGGCTTGCTGTGATTGGTCCGCGTCCCGGCAATATGGCCGCCCTGACCAATCACAAGCCGTGACGTCACGGGAGGCTGGACACGCGCTCACTTTAAAATTGGCGCGTGTCCAGCCTCCCGTGACGTCACGGCTTGTGATTGGTTGCGCCGCGGTCAACCAATCACAAGCCGGGAGGCTGGACGCGCTCATTTTAAAATGGGCGCGTGTCCAGCCTCCCGTGACGTCACGGCTTGTGATTGGTTGCGCCGCGGTCAACCAATCACAAGCCGGGAGGCTGGACGCGCTCATTTTAAAATGGGCGCGTGTCCAGCCTCCCGTGACGTCACGGCTTGTGATTGGTTGCGCCGCGGTCAACCAATCACAAGCCGGGAGGCTGGACGCGCTCATTTTAAAATGGGCGCGTGTCCAGCCTCCCGTGACGTCACGGCTTGTGATTGGTTGCGCCGCGGTCAACCAATCACAAGCCGGGAGGCTGGACGCGCTCATTTTAAAATGGGCGCGTGTCCAGCCTCCCGTGACGTCACGGCTTGTGATTGGTCAGGGCGGCCATATTGCCGGGACGCGGACCAATCACAGCAAGCCGTGACGTAATTTCGTCACGGCTTGCTGTGATTGGTCCGCGTCCCGGCAACGTGGCCGACCTGACCAATCACAAGCCGGGAATTCACGTAACCAAGTAATAGCGCGAATTTTAAACAAACAACGCTGCCGGTTCCCTCGCTGAAGTCCCGGCTGCGTCGGACAGGTGAGTATAGCGATATTTTTTATTTTAATTCTCTCTTTTACACATTTTAACATTAATGTTGTTGCGATACCCGATACCCGATACCACAAGAGTATCGGAATCCCGGTATCGGAATTCCGATACAGCAAGTATCGGCCGATACCCGATACTTGCAGCATCGGAATGCTCAACACTAGTAGCCAGTGTAATGACTGGCACAAGATGGAGGCATCGGTGAAGCGGCTGGACAGAAATATGACTCTGGCTGCCGCATTCAAGATGAATTGGAGAGGAGAAAGTTTGGTAAGAGGGAGATCGATCAGAAGAGAGTTGCAGTAGTCCAGACGAAAATGAATAAGAGCGACAGTAAGAGTCTTAGCAGTTTCAAAGGTGAGAAAAGGTCGGATTCTGGAGATGTTTTTTAAGATGCAGGTGACAAGAGCGAGTGAGTGATCGGATATAGGGAGTAAAGGAAAGTTCAATGTCGAATATGACCCCAAGACAGCGGGCATGCTGCTTGGGAGTTATGGTTAAACCGTCCAGGGTAATTTCGATGTTGGGTAGAGTGAGGTTAGTAGAAGGGAGAAGCACAAGAAGTTCCGTTTTGGAGAGATTTAGTTTCAGATAGAGGGAGGACATGATGTTAGAGACAGCAGACAGACAATCCTTGGTATTTTGAATTAGGGTAGGGGTGATGTCAGGGGAACATAGCAACATAGTAACATAGTAACATATGTTCTCCTCATGAGCATCTATGCCTCTTTTAATGCATCCCATTATTTTATTTGCCTTTGTAGCAGCTGCCTGACACTGCAGGGGAAGAAGTGTATAATTGGGTGTCGTCAGCATAGAGATGATACTGGAACCCAAATCTGCTGATTGTTTGTCCAATAGGGGCAGTGTATAGAGAGAAGAGGAGGGGGCCTAGCACTGAGCCCTGCGGAACCCCGATAGTAAGGGGACAAGGAGAGGAAGAGGAGCCAGCAAAAGTCACAGTGAAGGAGCGGTCAGAGAGGTAGGAGGGGAACCAGGAGAGGGCTGTGTCCTTGAGGCCTATAGAGCGGAGCATAGTGAGGAGGAGCTGGTGCTCCACAGTGTCAAATGCGGCAGAGAGATCCAGGAGAATCAGCAGGGAGCAATGACCTTTGGATTTAGCTGTTATTAGATCATGAGAGACTTTAGTGAGGGCAGTTTCAGTGGACTGTAAAGAGTGGAACCAGATTCAAAGGGGTCGAGAAGAGAGTTATCCGAGAGATAGCGGATTAGGGAGTGGACCCAGCGTTCCAGGAGTTTAGAGATGAAGGAAAGGTTAGAAACTGGTTTCTAGTTAGCAGTGCAGTTCTGGTCCAGGGATAGCTTTTTAAGTAAAGGGGTTATGATTGCATGTTTAAATGAGGAGGGAAAGATACCTGAAGAAAGAGAGAGGTTAAATATTTTAGTCAGGTAAGCGGTGACCACTAGTGAGAGAGACTACAAGAGATGTGAAGGAATGGGGTCACTGTTGCAGGTTGTAGGCCGAGCAGAAGTGAGGAGCTTGGAAACTTCTTCTTCTGTAACAGGCTCAAAGATGTCTAGTGAGCTTGAGGTGCGGCAGGGAAAGGGATCCAGGCAGTGAGGAGATTGGGCTGAGATATCCTGATGGATGTGGTTGATTTTTTGAGGAAATATGTGGCCAGATCCTCACCGCTGAGGTTGGTGATGGGGGCTTGTACTTTAGGTTTCAGGAGGGAGTTTAAGGTTTCAAGAAGTTGTTTTGGGTTGTTGGATAGTGAGATGATGAGGGTGGTGAAGTAGGATTGTTTGGCCAGATGAAGGGCAGAGTTATAGGTTTTGAGCATGAACTTATAGTGGATGAAGTCTTCTGCTAAGGGCTCATTTCCACTGGCGAGAGCGATTTTTTTCTCAGTCTGATTTCGGCTGAGAAAAAAATCGCAAACGAAAAGACACCTATTGAATAACATTGGTCCGAGTGCAATCCGATTTTTTATCGGATTGCACTCGTCCGTTTTCCTTGCCAGTGGAAATGAGCCCTAAGGGCTCATTTCCACTGGCGAGAGTCAAATCAGTCCGTAATATGGACCGAAAAAAGGGATGTAGCGTATGCGATTGTCATGCGATTGTCATGCGAGTGTAATGCGAGTGCAATGCGATTTTTAATCACACCATCCGTTTTACATCCGTATGACATCCGTATGCAATCCGTTTTTTTTCTCTGCAACTATTTTTATACAGTCAGTTACAGGACCATGGACAGTGTTCTAGGCCACAGAATGGTGATGTATCCGTATAAAACAAACGGAATACGGATGGTCCGTATTCCGTCCATTTTTTTTTTTTCTCGCACCCATTGACTTGCATTGGTGAGTCTCGTCCGAGACTCGCAGCAAATCGCAGCATGCTGTGATTTTTTTCTCAGTCCGATTTCGGCTGAGAAAAAAATCGCAAATGAAAAGGCACCTATTGAATAACATTGGTCTGAGTGCAATCCGATTTTTTATCGGATTGCACTCGTCTGTTTTCCTCTCCAGTGGAAATGAGCCCTAAGAGAGATTTTCTCCACTGTCGCTCTGCACACCTTGAGCAATGCTGAAGAAAGCGAGTTTTCATAGTGTGCCAGAGCTGCCCACAATGTTGGAAATAACTTTCCAATCTCTGGTGGTCTGACCACTGTAGTCTTTACAGACCCTGAGAACCGGAATGGAATGTAGGTCGCACTACTTCTCCATTCATTCTAAAAGGAGTGCTAGAGATTGCTGAGTGCAGTGCTCAGCTGATTTTCAGTGCTTCTGTTGCGGTTGTGGTTATCCATTCAACCAGGATCGGTGAGGGCCACGGCAGTTAAACCTCCAGGGTTGGAAAGTTATGTCCTATCTTTTGGATAGGGGATAACTTTCAAACTTGATAACACCCCTTTAAAGGGAACCTGTCACCACGTTTTTGGAAGATGGGATAAAAATAGCGTTAAATAGGGGCAGAGGTGGGCGTTACATTAGTGTGTGTGTTATGCGTTTATTACCCACCTAAGTTGCCGAAATAACTTTGCAAAGTCTCCGTTTTCGCCTGTCAATCAGGCTGGTCAGGTCACATGGGCGTGGTGTCTTCACCCAGATTTGGCGTAGTTTTCCGTTGGTGGCGTAGTGGTGTGCGCATGCCCAAAGTCCGGAATCCTCTTCCAGGGGATTTAAAATAGCGCGGTGTTCGTTATTGCATTGGTGATCGGTGGGCGCGGCCATCTTCCTTTGCCCGCGCGTGCGCAGAAGCGGCGCTCTGCTGGCCGCGGCTTCGGGAAAATGGCCGCGGGATGCCGCGCGTGCGCAGATGGATATCGCGGCGGCCATTTTCCTGAAGCCGCGGCCAGCAGAGCGCCGCTTCTGCGCACGCGCGGCCAAAGGAAGATGGCCGCGCCCACCGATCACCAATGCAATAACGAACACCGCGCTATTTTAAATCCCCTGGAAGAGGATTCCGGACTTTGGGCATGCGCACACCACTACGCCACCAACGGAAAACTACGCCAAATCTGGGGGAAGACAACGCCCATGCGACCTGACCAGCCTGATTGACAGGCGAAAACGGAGACTTTGCAAAGTTATTTCGGCAACTTAGGTGGGTAATAAACGCATAACACACACACTAATGTAACGCCCACCTCTGCCCCTATTTAACGCTATTTTTATCCCATCTTCCAAAAACGTGGTGACAGGTTCCCTTTAAGCAGCCAAACAACCTATTTAAATATATGCTTTGAAAGATAATTTTAAATCACCAGATTCGGATCCCATGGCACTGAAGATAACATTTAAAGATTTAAAGAGTAACTTTTGTATTTACGTCTATTCAATAATTCAATAAAAATGAAGTGACCAACAGTTCTGAAAATGAGATATATATTTTATGTGCCCATCAGCCACCATCTACAATAAAATAAAGGGCAACTGAAGAAACATAGCTTTATAGAATAAAAAAAAAGAAAAAAGAAAAAAATACCTCCGGATAAAAAAAGAAAGTTTGATAAAAAAGGGCAATGGGTTGGATGACTAATGAAAAATTAGCAAAATATTCCCTTAGGACATTTGAAAATCTGGCAAACTTGGGGTTAATGCAGTCAGTACAAACATATGCAGAAAAGAGAGAGTGGGAGACTTTGAAATATTGAGAGATAGCAGGATTAGAATCCTCCCTCCTATTAATTTCAACTTTATTAGAATTCTTTTTGAAGCATTTAGACAGTGACAATGGGGAAAGGCAGGGCAAATCTATTGAATATCAGTTAAACGGTAATAATTTAAGCTCTGGTGCTTCATGTATATGCATCGAGTTTTTTTTCCCCAGTAGGACAAGCGTGAAAAGCTGCCTCCCTAAAACTTCTGTAATTATGATGAAGGAAGAAAAACGTTGGTGCTTTTAATAGCTTGACAGTAAATTCGCAGCTTAACATTTCATCAGGCTTCTGTGTTACATTATCAGTCATGGAACTGACGATCAGGGAGGCTAAAAAAAACTTTCCTATTCCACAAATACAGTTTGGCATATTGGTCTCTAAGGGAGAATTTTTCATAGAGGGTGTAACTGTAATTTATAATTTTGGAAACTTTTTATATATATTGCACCACATAGGCAAATATTTCAAAAGATGTTCTCCATGCTGATGATGATGCAACTTCAAGGTTGAGTAACTTTTACACAATTAGAAAACGATAAAGGTTGCACCATGATTTACCTTAGATCCCTTTATGGCAAATGATGGTGCAACCTTTATCATTTTTCAAGTTGTATGCTTTTCTTGGTTGGCACCTGTTCACACTAGCTTGGATGTGCTGGTCTTTTTCTTATTTTTCACACAATTGGCCATTTTTTTTACTTTCAGATCATTGTGCTCCAAGGGGTTCAACAATGATGTGATCTTTCTTATTATGTATTAATTACTTACCAAGCGGTTTAATATTTTAATGTTAGAAAGACATGCATGATTTGTGGCTGCTAGACAGGCTGAATACATGTGGGAATTCCCTAACAAGCAGACAACCCCCACATGTATTCAGGCTGCTTAAGAGGTCACAAATTATGCAGCTGCGGCAATGAAAACTAAATCTCTGAGCATGCCAAAATACTTGGAGACCACCCGAGCATGCTCAGGGAAACCCGAATAATGAGTATACTCGCTCATCACTAATATTGACTACTGGCAGGTATGACCGGAACACATTTGAGATGGATGGTGATGAACTGGAAGTCGTAAAGAACTTCCACCTACTTCATTCGATGATCACTCAAAAAACAGCATCAACAACGGAAAAATAGTAGAATAGCTATGGGCAAATCAACAATGAAGTCACCGGACAAGGTCTTCAAATCGAGGAACATTTCAATAGCAATGAAGACACAGCTCAAACATGAAGACAGAAGATGACTCGGTGCTTTGGAAATGTGGTGCTGGAGAAGGATATTATCAATACCATGGATGGAACGAAGAACAAACAAATCAATTTATTTAACAAATCAAGCCAGACATGTCACTCGAAGCAAAGATCACCAAGCTGCTACTTTGGACACATTATTTGAAGAGAGCAATCACTGGAGAAGGACATCATGGTCAGGAAAACAGAAGGAACAAGGCAAAGAGAAAGACCAGCAACCCAGTGGTTTGATACAATCCAAATAACAGTGGAGAAAACTCTGGTGCAACTATCTTGGCTTGAACAAGATCGATCTTCCTACAGATCGGTCATCCATCAAGTCGGCATGGTTCAAAATCCAGCCAAAGTCCGCTAAAATATATATAAGGTCACTGGTAAAATACTTGAGGGGAGATATGTGTCACTCAAGATGTTAGCCTAAGTGATATGAACCTGGAAAAATACTCCAGCAAACTAAGTGCTGAGAGGGGTTAATCAGCCATTTTAAGGCTGTTTTTTGTGAACAGCTGAAGAGTGGGTGAGAGGCTGATCACCATATCTCCACCCCAGGGTTTGGTCCAGAAGCTAAATGTGGAGCCATTGGGCTCATTCAGTGTTCTGTGTACTCTGGAGGAGCTGCCTTCAGAGCTGGGCCCTTGGTAAACAGAGCTGAAACCTGATGTCCTGTGAGGGCAAATCCCCGCAGTTACAAGGACTATAGTGAGTGCTACTCTTTTTGTTTATGTGTTCAAGAACACTGAATATGTCTATTTATTGTGTTTGCACTGGCTTATTAAGCCTGTTTTTAATTAACCAGTTGCAAATTTAAATGGAAAGCAGTCTTGTGACTTTCTTGTTAAGCAGCCGAGTGAGCCGATCTATCACAATATACTTATATGTATGTAATTTTTGGCCCCTACCTTTAGTAGGTAGTTTTTAAGTTTAACAAAAAAAGAATAGTATGCAATTAAGTGTAATAGATAGCGTTAAGTGTTACCAACATGCAGAGAAAGTTTTACCAACCGTTTTGATAAAGTTGTCACAAATTGCACCTTTCAGTTGACTTCAAAATAGTAACCTCTGAGAACACTCAATAAATGAAACTCACTTTTCGAATTTACATTGCACAAAAAAAATAAATATTTGAATTTCAGGAGAATTATTTTTTTATTATGTATTAAAAAAACTTACATGAGGTCACATAAAAGTAATCCTGGCTGCATTTATTAATAAATCACAGATGCAAAGGTATTCAGATTAACAGTCCTGTTCATTACATGATGACACTTTCTGACCATTATGATGGATCTTCTTTATATTATCTTGGTTTCCTTTTCAATAATTTTCTCCCCTATTGAAAAATGTACATCTTCTATTAAAACCCCCTCCATTATACTGGCAGTATCATCTTTTAACATTATGCTGATAAATGTCTTCTTGAATAAAGCAGATAACTTATGACAGACATGTACAGCAGAAGATTTTCCATACTCAGCACTTGGCTGTCACTAACATCCTCAGGTCCCGCTGCAGTTGCCTGGACTTGTTACTTATTGCTCCTGGCTACTGCTGTCATACCTAGTGCTCAGATCAGAGCTACTGTATGTTGTCATTGCCCTTTGATCATGGAGATCCTATGACTTCACAGGAGCAATTACTCGGAGTGATGTAAAGCTCAGGATATTACATAATCCAGTTTATATCATTGTTACAATAAGTGGTATTACTGATTTAGCAAAACTGTAAATAATTATGTGCTATATTATCATAGCACAACCTAGTAAATATGTCTGTTTGGCTGATATTAGGAATGCAGGCCCAGGACTGGGATCACTACAGCAGGACGCTGCTCCTAGTAACCAGGAAAATTACTGGTGTAGGAAGGGGGGACATAGGAGTACAGCAAAGGCCAAACAGATGTTGGTGGTGGGGCACTCTATAATTAAGCATACAGGCAGGGTCTGAGGGGATAGATACTGTGGACAGAGAGAGTAAGACAGTAGGGGTCATTGAGGATTTATGGGGGCTAGGACATGCAAGGAAAGTAAGGAGCTGAGTAGGAGCAAAAAATGTTTCTAATAGTATTAAATATCTGCTACCAAATGCAAGAAGTCTAGCAAACAAAATGAATGAACTGGAGACTCTTATGTCTGCCACAAAATACCATGTGGTGGGCATTACGGAAACCTGGCTGGATGAAAGCCATGACTGGGTAAAAAAACGTAGAGGGTTACACTACATTCAGAAAGGTCAGGAAAGACAGATAAGGTGGAGGAGTGTGTATTTTCATTAAATCCAACTTTTAACTTGTGCTCAATGATGTCATTTGGGGGAGCTGCGACAATGTAGAGTCAGTATCTGTAAATGTACATGGGGATGACAATAATGGAAAGCTGCTAATTGGAGTTTGGTAAAAGCCTCATAAAGCTGAAAAGGTAGAGAATGAAATGCTGCAGCAAATTAAAAAGGCAGCAAATAATAATTGGGTCCTTATTATGGGGGTTTTACCTATCCAGACATTCAATGGGACATAGAGTCTTCTGGTTGTGCTAAAAGCTGCAAGTTCTTATCCGCAGGTCAGGACAATTACTTCTCTCAGTTGGTAGATAAACCAACCAGGGGAGGTAATATGCTGGATCTGGTCCTGTCAAAGAGACCAGATACAATTTCAGGTCTACAGGTCTGGGAGAATTTGGGATGCAGTGACCATAATATGGTAAGTTTCAATGTAATATTCAATAAAACATTTCAGTTGGGAAATGTGAAAACCTGTGACTTTGGGAAAGATGATTTCAACAAATTAAGGGAAGAGCTTAATCGTATAGACTGAGACCATGTCTTGGTAATTGGGGATACCGAATATAAAAGGGAATACTACTAGAATCCTGTAGAAAACTTATACCTTCTGGAAATAAAATGTCCAGGAATAAAAAGAAGCCAATTTGGATGAGAAAATACAGTACACAGTTTAATAAGACAAAAACAAAGGGCATACAGAATCTCGAAGGCTGAGAATGCAGAAATAGCATTTCAGGAGTATAAAGATCTCCTAGTAAAAAAAGAAACCAAGCTAGCAAAGTTATCTACTGAAACACAAATAACCAGCGGCATTAAGATTAATCCCAAAAATGTTTATGAATGCGTCAATGCAAAAAAGAAAAAAACAGATGGTATTGTCCCCTTAAAAGATGATAGTAACAAGATAATTATAGAGGACAAAGAAAAAGCTGAGATATTAAACAGGCACTTTTCATATATATTCACAAATGAACTGTCTGCTCCAGGGATCATTCAACAAGGCAAAAATCAAAGTTCACCTCTTGATTTAACTAGTTTAACATAAGAAGAAGTATGCCTCTGAGCAGTTCAAACATTGACAAATACCCAGCCCAGATGGCATTCATCCATGTTTTATTGAGGGAATTAAGCTCAGTAATTGACAGACCACTGTTATCTTATCTGCTGAGACTCTCTTGTAACAGGATTGGTGACAGAGGATTGGAGGATGGCTGATGTGGAACTGATACTTAAGACAGGTAAGAAGGTGGATCCAGCCAACTAGTGTCCGGTAAGTGTGACATCAATAGTGTGCAAAGATTTTGAGGGCATCATAAAAGATGACCTGCAGAGATATATTACAGAGAATAATATAATAACTGACAACCATCACGGATTCATGAAAATAGTTCATGTCTAACCAACATGTTGGGTTTCTATGAGGTGTGATTTATCTGAACTTTGCAAAGGCATTTGAAACTGTTCTACATAACAGCCTTATACTGCAAAAAGTGAAACTCATATATTATATAGAATCATTACAGAGTGATATATTTCAAATAGTGATGGGCAAGCACTAAAATGCTCGGGTGCTCGTTGCTCGAGTCAAGGAAATTGGAATACTCGGGTACTCGACCTGAGCAACGAGCCCTATGTAAGTCTATGGGAAACCCGAGTATTTTTACCGCGATTCCCCCCCGGTCTAAAAATGTCTGAAAATGATGGAAACACTGCTCAAATGACATGGGAACATAATGGGGATAACCTCTGGAAGAATTTCTTACTCCTAGGTCACAGCTATAAGCAATGTTGTCAGAGTTTCATGCCATTTTTACAGGTGCACCAAAAAACATACAAAAATGAAACCAAAATGGATTTTGCTGGGAAATATGTTAAGGTGCATCCTTTCCATGGTAAAGACTTGTATATAAAGCAAAATAATTAACTCCAGACCAAAATGTTCCTCCACCACTTGTGCTATGTTCACACGCAGCATTTTTGGTGCGTTTTTCAGCTTTAACATTGCTTTCAACCAATACAAATGCATTCACTGGGAAATGTCATTGTATCATTTAACAACCCTAGCTGGCCATGTGGTGTGTGACACATAAGGAGACACATCTTGTTTCATTTATGAAGGAGGAACTCTTAATGTCACAAAGCCTATTTTTAGAGGGGCATCAGGCGACATTAATATTCTTAAAGGGCCATTATTAAACAGTGGGTCTCCTATTCTGTTATTGCCTATGCAGTGACTGGCTGGGCTGCCAAGTATTACGACGCACCCCAATACCCCTTTCACGAGAGGTACAGGAGGGCTTCCTGAAAAAATATTGCAATGAATGCAAGGCCTGCCCTGCTATCAAGTTATATGCACCCCAATAAGCCTTTGAACCCAGGTAGTGGATGACCACAGGAAAACCCACTTCACATTCTTCAGTTAGGTCCTGCCATACAGTTTTCTTATGTACTACCTGCAAGGCCTGCCTTGCTATCAAGTCATATGCACCCCAATAAGCCTAAATGTTACAAACATTTCCCCATGGTGGGTACATTTTTTTTAAATATTTTATGGGCATCTTAGACACCCTTATACATCTCAAAAGTCCAATCATATAATTGCAACCTCCAAATACTTATTACTAACCAGATCCCCCATGTGTATCATAGAGAAAAGAGAGGCAAAAACAAATCAACCTGCTATTAAAATACAACAATTTATTTCAAATGTATATTTACAATAAAACAAGGGAATTTCACATAATCACTGAGGGTAAAACAAAGACCAGGGACTGTGAGAAATGGGACATATGTATAATTCATGCCGCACTACACCTCATCAATTTTGGTAATCAATCAACAATACATTATAAAAATGCCCAGTGCAAAAAATCATTATTGTACTAACCAATTTGTAATGTTATAGCACACTATAAAAGGTAAAGTGCCCCTCTCTTGTTTTTGCCTCTCTTTTCTCTATGATACACATGGGGAATTTGGTTAGTAATCATAGACACCCTTGCCAAAATTGGACTGGCTGTAGCAGCATGGAGCACATTAACCCTGGCGATCTAGTGGCAGAGAATGATGAGATGTTGATGAAGGCCTCATTAAAAAGTAGGCCCAATGTGAAGGAGCTGGTCTCCTAGCCTTGTAATGCCCATACACTAAAAGCATGGGCTGACAAACATTTCCCCATGGGGTGTGCATTTTTTAAAAATATTTTATGGGCATCATAGACACCCTTGCCAAAAATTGGACTGGCTGTAGCAGAATGGAACACGTTAACCCTGGTGATCTAGTGGCAGAAAATGATGAGACGTTGATGAAGGCCTCATTAAAAAGTAGACTTAAAATGCCCATACACTAAGTTCATGGGCTGACAAACATTTCCCCATGTGGGGTACATTTTTTTTAAAAAAATTTAAGGGCATCATAGACACCCTTGCCCAAAAATTGACTGGCTGTAGCGGAAAGTAGCCCGTTAACCCTGATGATCTAATGGCGGAGAATGATGACACGTTGATGAAGGCCTCATTAACCCCTTTCTGTCATTAGACGTACTATTCCGTCCATGTGGGGTGGGCCCTACTTCCCAAGGACGGAATAGTACGTCATACGCGATCGGCCGCGCTCACGATCGCGGCCGGGTGTCAGCTGCATATCGCAGCTGACATCCGGCACTATGTGCCAGGAGCGGTCACGGACCGCCCCCGGCACATTAACCCCCGGCACACCGCGATCAAACATGATCGTGATGTGCCGGCGGTGCAGGGAAGCATCGCGCAGGGAGGGGGCTCCCTGCGGGCTTCCCTGAGCCCGCCGCAGCAACGCGATGTGATCGCGTTGCTGCGAGGGTCTTACCTCCCTCCCTGCCTGCTCCAGACCCGGATCCAAGATGGCCGCGGATCCGGGTCCTGCAGGGAGGGAGGTGGCTTCACAGAAGCCTGCTCAGAGCAGGCACTGTGAAGCAGCCTGCACTTCTCTCAGATCGGTGATCTGTCAGAGTGCTATGCAAACTGACAGATCACCGATCTGTATTGTCCCAAAGTAAAAAAGTAAAAAAAAATTTTTCCAAATGTGTAAAAAAAAAAAAAAAAAAATATTCCAAAATAATGAAAAAAAAATATATATATTATTCCCATAAATACATTTCTTTATCTAAATAAAATAAAAAAAACAATAAAAGTACACATATTTAGTATCGCCGCGTCCGTAACGACCCTACCTATAAAACTGGCCCACTAGTTAACCCCTTCAGTAAACACCGTAAGAAAAAAAAAAAAAACGAGGCAAAAAACAACGCTTTATTATCATACCGCCGAACAAAAAGTGGAATAACACGCGATCAAAAAGACTGATATAAATAACCATGGTACCGCTGAAAACGTCATCTTGTCCCGCAAAAAACGAGCCGCCATACAGCATCATCAGCAAAAAAATAAAAAAGTTATAGTCCTGAGAATAAAGCGATACCAAAATAATTATTTTTTCTATAAAATAGTTTTTATCGTATAAAAGCGCCAAAACATTAAAAAAATGATATAAATGAGATATCGCTGTAATCGTACTGACCTGAAGAATAAAACTGCTTTATCAATTTTACCAAACGCGGAACGGTATAAACGCCTCCCCCAAAAGAAATTCATGAATAGCTGGTTTTTGATCACTCTGCCTCACAAAAATCGGAATAAAAAGCGATCAAAAAATGTCACGTGTCCGAAAATGTTACCAATAAAAACGTCAACGCATCCCGCAAAAAACAAGATCTCACATGACTCTGTGGACTCAAATATGGAAAAATTACAGCTCTCAAAATGTGGTAACGCAAAAAATATTTTTTGCAATGAAAAGCGTCTTTCAGTGTGTGACGGCTGCCAATCATAAACATCCGCTAAAAAACCCGCTATAAAAGTAAATCAAACCCCCCTTCATCACCCCCTTAGTTAGGGAAAAATAAAAAAATTAAAAAATGTATTTATTTCCATTTTCCCATTAGGGTTAGGGTTAGGGCTAGAGTTAGGACTAGAGTTAGGGCTAGGGTTATTGCTAGGGTTAGGGCTAGGGTTGGGGCTAGGGTTGGGGCTACAGTTAGGGTTGGGGCTAAAGATAGGGTTAGGGTTTGGATTACATTTACGGTTGGGAATAGGGTTGGGTGTGTCTGGGTTAGAGGAGTGGTTAGGGTTAATGTTGGGATTAGGGTAAGGGGTGTGTTTGGATTAGGGTTTCAGTTATAATTGGGGGGTTTCCACTGTTCGGGCACATCAGGGGCTTTCCAAACGGGATATGGCATCCGATCTGAATTCCAGCCAATTCTGCGTTGAAAAAGGAAAACAGTGCTCCTTCCCTTCCGAGCTCTCCCGTGTGCCCAAACAGGGGTTTACCCCAACATATGGGGTATCAGCGTACTCAGGACAAATTGGACATCATCTTTTGGGGTCCAATTTCTCCTGCTACCCTTGGGAAAATACAAAACTGGGGGCCAAAAAATAAGTTTTGTGGGAAAAAAAGGATTTTTTATTTTCACGGCTCTGCGTTGTAAACTGTAGTGAAACACTTGGGGGTTCAAAGTTCTCACAACACATCTAGATAAGTTCCTTGGGGGGTCTAATTTCCGATATGGGGTCACTTGTGGGGGGTTTGTACTGTTTGCGTACATCAGGGGCTCTGCAAATGCAACGTGACGCCTGCAGACCAATCCATTTAAGTCTGCATTCCAAATGGCGCTCCTTCCCTTCCGAGCTCTGTCATGCGCCCAAACAGTGGTTCCCCCCCACATATTGGGTATCAGCATACTCAGGACAAATTGGACAACAAATTTTGGGGTCCAATTTATCCTGTTACCCTTGTGAAAATACAAAACTGGGGGCTAAAAAATCATTTTTGTGAAAAAAAAAAAGAATTTATTTTCACGGCTCTGCGTTATAAACTGTAGTGAAACACTTGGGGGTTCAAAGTTCTCACAACACATCTAGATAAGTTCCTTGGGGGGTCTAGTTTCCAATATGGGGTCACGTGTGGGGGGTTTGTACTGTTTGGGTACATCAGGGGCTCTGCAAATGCAACGTGACGCCTGCAGACCAATCCATTTAAGTCTGCATTACAAATGGCGCTCCTTCCCTTCCGAGCTCTGTCATGCGCCCAAACAGTGGTTCCCCCCCACATATCGGGTATCAGCATACTCAGGACAAATTGGACAACAAATTTTGGGGTCCAATTCATCCTGTTACCCTTGTGAAAATACAAAACTGGGGGCTAAAAAATCATTTTTGTGAAAAAAAAAAAAGAATTTATTTTCACGGCTCTGCGTTATAAACTGTAGTGAAACACTTGGGGGTTCAAAGTTCTCACAACACATCTAGATAAGTTCCTTGGGGGGTCTAGTTTCCAATATGGGGTCACTTGTGGGGGGTTTGTACTGTTTGGGTACATCAGGGGCTCTGCAAATGCAACGTGACGCCTGTAGACCAATCCATTTAAGTCTGCATTCCAAATGGCGCTCCTTCCCTTCCGAGCTCTGTCATGCGCCCAAACAGTGGTTCCCCCCCACATATCGGGTATCAGCATACTCAGGACAAATTGGACAACAAATTTTGGGGTCCAATTTATCCTGTTACCCTTGTGAAAATACAAAACTGGGGGCTAAAAAATCATTTTTGTGAAAAAAAAAAAGAATTTATTTTCACGGCTCTGCGTTATAAACTGTAGTGAAACACTTGGGGGTTCAAAGCTCTCAAAACACATCTAGATAAGTTCCTTAGGGGGTCTACTTTCCAAAATGGTGTCACTTGTGGGGGTTTTTAATGTTTAGGCACATCAGGGGCTCTGCAAACGCAACATGGCATCCCATCTTAATTCCAGTCAATTTTGCATTGAAAAGTAAAATAGCGCTCCTTCCCTTCCGAGCTCTGCTATGCGCCCAAACAGTGGTTTACCCCCACATATGGGGTATCGTCGTACTCAGGACAAATTGCACAACAACTTTTGTGCTCTAATTTCTTCTCTTACCCTTGGGGAAATAAAAAAATGGGGGCGAAAAGATCATTTTTGTGAAAAAATATGATTTTTTATTTTTACGGCTCTGCATTATAAACTTCTGTGAAGCACTTGTTGGGTCAAAGTGCTCACCACACATCTCGATAAGTTCCTTAGGGGGTCTACTTTCCAAAATGGTGTCACTTGTGGGGGGTTTCAATGTTTAGGCACATCAGGAGCTCTCCAAACGCAACATGACATCCCATCTCAATTCCAGTCAATTTTGCATTGAAAAGTCAAATGGCGCTCCTTCCCTTCCGAGCTCTGCTCTGCGCCCAAACAATGGTTTACACCCACATATGGGGTATCAGCGTACTCAGGACAAATTGCACAACAATTTTTGGGGTCCAATTTCTTCTCTTACCCTTGGGAAAATAAAAAATTGGGGGCGAAAAGATCATTTTTGTGAAAAAATATGATTTTTTATTTTTACGGCTCTGCATTATAAACTTCTGTGAAGCACTTGTTGGGTCAAAGTGCTCACCACACATCTCGATAAGTTCCTTAGGGGGTCTACTTTCCAAAATGGTGTCACTTGTGGGGGGTTTCAATGTTTAGGCACATCAGGGGCTCTCCAAATGCAACATGGCGTCCCATCTCAATTCCAGTCAATTTTGCATTGAAAAGTCAAATGGCGCTCCTTTCCTTCCGAGCTCTGCCATGCGCCCAAACAGTGGATTACCCCCACATATGGGATATCAGCATACTCAGGACAAATTGTACAACAAATTTTGGGGTCTATTTTCTCCTGTTACCCTTGGTAAAATAAAACAAATTGGATCTGAAATACATTTTGTGTGAAAAAAAGTTAAATGTTCATTTTTATTTAAACATTCCAAAAATTCCTGTGAAACACCTGAAGGGTTAATAAACTTCTTGAAAGTGGTTTTGAGTACCTTGAGGGGTGCAGTTTTTAGAATGGTGTCACACTTGGGTATTTTCTATCATATAGACCCCTCAAAATGACTTCAAATGAGATGTGGTCCCTAAAAAAAAATGGTGTTGTAAAAATGAGAAATTGCTGGTCAACTTTTAACCCTTATAACTCCGTCACAAAAAAAAAATTTGGTTCCAAAATTGTGCTGATGTAAAGTAGACATGTGGTAAATGTTACTTATTAAGTATTTTGCGTGACATATGTCTGTGATTTAAGGGCATAAAAATTAAAAGTTGGAAAATTGCGAAATTTTCAAAATTTTCGCCAAATATTCGTTTTTTTCACAAATAAACGCAACTTATATCGAAGAAATTTTACCACTATCATGAAGTACGATATGTCACGAGAAAACACTGTCAGAATCGCCAAGATCCGTTGAAGCGTTCCAGAGTTATAACCTCATAAAGGGACAGTGGTCAGAATTGTAAAAATTGGCCCGGTCATTAACGTTCAAACCACCCTTGGGGGTGAAGGGGTTAAAAAGTAGGCCCAATGTAAAGTAGTGGGTCTCCTAGAGTTGTAATGCCCATACACTAAGTGCATGGGCTGACAAACGTTTCCCCATGGGGGGCATTTTTAAAAAATATTTTATGGGTGTCATAGACACCCTTGCCAAAAATTGGCCTGGCTGTAGCAGCATGGAACACGTTAACCCTGGTGAGCTAGTGGAGGAGAATGATGAGACGTTTATGAAGGCCTTATTAAAAAGTAGGCCCAATGTAATGGAGATGGTCTTCTAGACTTGTAATGCCCATACACTAAGTGCATGTGCTGACAAACATTTCTCCATGGGGGATACATTTAAAAAAAATATTTTATGGGCATCATATACACCCTTGCCAGAAATTGGACTGGCTGTAGCAGAATGGAACATGTTAAGCCTGGTAATCTAGTGGCGGAAAATGATGAGACGTTGATGAAGGCCTCATTAAAAAGTAGACTTAAAATGCCCATACACTAAGTTCATGGGCTGACAAACATTTCCCCATGTGGGGTACATTTTTTTTAAAAAAATTTAAGGGCATCATAGACACCCTTGCCCCAAAATTGACTGGCTGTAGCGGAAAGTAGCCCGTTAACCCTGGTGATCTAGTGGCGGAGAATGATGAGACGTTGATGAAGGCCTCATTAAAAAGTAGGCCCAATGTAAAGGAGTGGGTCTCCTAGAGTTGTAATGCCCATACACTAAGGGCATTGGCTGACAAACATTTCCCCATGGGGGGGGCATTTTTAAAAAATATTTTAAGGGCATCATAGACACCCTTGCTAAAAACTAGACTGGCTGTAGCAGCACAGAACACGTTATCCCTGGTGATCTAGTGGAGGAGAATGATGAGACGTTGATGAAGACCTCATTAAAAAGTATGCCCAATGTAAAGAAATGGGTCTCCTAGACTTGTAATGCCCATACACTAACTGCATGGGCTGACAAAACATTTCCCCATGGGGAGTACATTTTTAAAAATTTTTATGAGCATCATAGACACCCTTGCCAAAAATTGGACTGACTGTAGCAGCACGGAACATGTGAACCCTGGTTATCTAGTGGCGGAGAATGATGAGATGTTGATGAAGGCCTCATTACAAAGTAGGCCCAATGTAAAGGTGCGGGTCTCCTAGAGTTGTAATGCTCATACACTAAGTGCATGGGCTGACAAACATTTCCCCATGTGGGGTACATTTTTTAAAAACATTTAATGGGCATCATAGACACTGTTGCCCAAAGACTGACTGGCTGTAGTAGAAAGGAACACGTTAACCCTGGTGATCTAGTGGCAGAGAATGATGGGACGTTGATGAAGGCCTCATTAAAAAGTAAACCCAATATAAAGGAGGGGGTCTCCTAGACTTGTAATGCCCATACACTAAGTGCATGTGCTGACAAACATTTCCCCATGGGGGGCACGTTTCTTAGGGATTTGGATCTTTTGCCCCCAGCAGTTTGCCCCCAGCAGTTCACCCCCAGAAGTTCGCCCCGGGTACATTTCGTCCCCGCACATTTTATCCCCAGCATTTGGCCCCCAGGATGTTTCGCAACCGCACATTTCACGCCCGCACATTTTGCCCCCAGCAGTTCGCCCCCAGCAGTTTGCCCCTGGGTACATTTCGCCCCTGTATATTTTGCCCCCAGCAGTTTGCCCCCAGAAGTTCGCCCCTGGGTACATTTTGTCCCTGCACATTTCGTCCCCAGCATTTGGCCCCCTGGATGTTTCGCCCCCGCACATTTCACCCCCAGCAGTTCGCTCCCAGCAGTTTGCCCCTGGGTACATTTCGCCCCCCCACATTTCACCCCCGCACATTTTGGCCCCAGCAGTTCGCCCCAGCAGTTCGCTCCTGGGTACATTTCGCCCCTGCACATTTCGTCCCCAGCATTTGGCCCCTGGATATTTTACTCCCAGCAGTTCACCCCTGGATGTTTCACCCCCGACAGTTCACCCCAGATGTTTGCACCCTTGTGGTTCATGAATTCTCGTCCGTCATCAATGTTTCCCCAGCATTTGGCCCCTGGATGTTTCACCCCCAGCAGTTCGCCCCCGGATGTTTGTACCCTTGTGGTTCATAAATTCCGGTCCATCATTAATGTTTCGCCCCCAGCAGAACGCCCCTGGCAGTTCGCCCCCAGATGTTTGTACCCTTGTAGTTCATAAATTCCCGTCCGTCATCAATGTTTCGCCCTCAGCAGTTCGCCCCCAGATGTTCGCCCCCAGATGTTTGTACCCTATTTTGCACCCAGAATTTTGTGTTTGGATGTTTTGCCAGTTTGTCCTTGTGGCTCATGAATTCCCGTCCATCATCAATCCACATGCCACAAAAGTACTGTACAGAGTGCTGAACTTTTGTGACATGTTAAATCAACTGTTTCTATTTGTTAACCTCACAACTGATTGCATTATAGTGTCAGAGCATTTTGCATGCAAATTTAACAAGACATTTTCCAAAACTTTTCTAAAACGTTTTTGTGTTACAAAAACATAACACAAAAAAAATAAATGGATTAAAAAAATGTAGTGTGAATGAGGCCAGATTTAGGTGGAGAAGGTAAACCACTCTAAAATCAAAACATTTTGTGAATTTTTATCTGACCCAGCATTGACCTGCTTGTTTGCAAGTTTTGTTGCAGATGTAACAATTTTCATGTAAGGTGTCCTGCAAGTTACATTAGACTAGCTCTTATTCCATCTTTACATCAGAATATAGCAGTGTCTAAAATCTCTACAAAGAGAGAGGTGTACTAACACAAAAAAATCAGTCAGATTCCACAAGAATTCAATTTCTACAAGTACGAATTCAGTTCTATCAAAACGTGGTAAGAAGAAGGTCTACGAGAATCACATTTACATATTTTTCAAACTAACGGTTGACGATGTCCTTGGCATCTGGTTGTGTGACAAACAGTCGACTTGCAAGGGACGTGTTTGGACCAATGTAGCATCGGGTGAAGTGGTGAAAGTAACCAATCCCCACAACTACACAGCACAAGCAGCAAGACCTGAAGCAATCCGACTTGTCAATGAGGTGGTCACCAGGGCAAGGGCAACACAGGAGACACCACAACAGATTCTCACAGAAGTCATTTCAGGGGCCCATTCTAATGTTGTAGCACTTTTCCCAAAGAAAGCATCACTGAAGCGAACAATACGATTATCAAGGCAACTTGGCAATATTCCAAGGTTTCCTCAAACCCTTGATCAACTTGTTATTCCCCAGGAGTTCAAAGGGATCAATATTGATGGCATCCAGCAGCAGTTCCTTCTGCATGACTCTGGTAAACATTTAACATTTCCATTATGCAGAATTATTGCAAAGTTTATGTTGCATAAATGTGAAAAATTATATATTACAAAGTGCTGATATATAATACTATGTGATTTGTTTGCCTTAAAGGGAAACTTTGAGGATAGTATAATGTAGGATGAGACCTACTGATTCAAACTATGCCTCACTTGTTTCGTTGTAGTCTAATTCTCTGCTCAGCTTCAAAGTAGAAGTCCTGCCTTTAAGATACAGTGGTCTGCCATGTTCATAAGCAGAGTGGTAACCTTGTCCACTAACAATGATTTGCAGGTATCCAGCCATTGACAATCACAGCCAGAGGACAAGGTTGTCGCATTAAACCCGCATCACTAGATGTTAATTTTAGTGTAGAATTTCCTGCTATAAATTAGCTGCAGATTGTCTGCTGCAACTACTTAGTGCATGTGAATGGACCTTAAATGGAACCTGTCACCCCCAAAATCGAAGGTGAGCTAAGCCCACCAGCATCAGGGGCTTATCTACAGCATTCTGTAATGCTGTAGATAAGCCCCTGATGTATCCTGAAAGATGAGAAAAAGAGGTTAGATTATACTCACCCAGGGGCGGTTCCGCTGTGGTTCTGGTCCGATGGGTGTCGCGGTCCGGTCCGGGGCCTCTCATCTTTTTACGATGACGTCCTCTTCTTGTCTTCACGCTGCGGCTCCGGTGCAGGCGTCAGTGATTGCGGTCCCCAGTTCACTTCATTGGTGGTCGTTCGTTAGCTGCTCAGGTCCTGTGCCAGCTTCGGATTTCATATCCACTAATTACACTGCAGTAACTAATGTATTACTTAACATTTCAGATATAAATCTTTTTGGACTGAAAAATACCCACATATACAAACATACATTAGTATGGTGGTCATAGAGTTTCCTTAGGATAGGTTATTAATATTGGATCAGTGGGGGTCGGACAATGTACTGCCCCCCTTTCAGCTGTTACAGGCTATGACAGCAGTGCATTATCCCACTCAATGTGCAATTTTGCATTATCGTTAAAGAGGTTTTCTAGTCCCGGGCTAATTTTTTAGTGTGATAAAAAAAAAAATAAGTGTGTAATAAACAAATTCATTAGTCAATGATAATACAAGATTGCAACAGAATATGCATTGGTTTTATGTAGAATGAAGGTGGGCCCCTGGAATGAATTCCTTTGGGGAACTCCATGTTTTCCTTTCATTGATCATGTGCTTAAAATGTGGTTGTCAGAGAATGATTTAAGTGATGAACAGCAGTTATTGGAGCTACCTCCAGTTGCTGTTTTTACAGGAAGATGCCAGCTGTACAACACAGCATGCATCTGCCAGGTGTAATTCAGGTTCAGACAAAATGTACATTCACAGGAGATGTTGAGAAGAAGATAAAATGGTTTACAAAGATTTAGACATTGATGCCTTACCTTTGGTTTCGCCCAAAAAGGACTGATATACAGTGGGTGTGGAAAGTATTCATACCCTTTTAAATTTTTCACTCTTTGTTTTATTGCAGACATTTGGTAAATTCAAAAACACTATTTTTTTCTCATTAATGTACACTCTGCACCTTGACTGAAAAAAACAAAAATGTAGTAATTTTTGCACATTTATTAAAAAAGAAAAGCTGAAATATCATATGGCATAAGTATTCAGACCCTTTGCTCAGACACTCATATTTAAGTCACATGCTGTCCCTTTCCTTGTGATCCTCCTAGAGATGGTTCTACTCCTTCATTGGAGGCCAGCTGTGCTTAATTAAACTGATAGAACTTGATTTGGAAAGGCAAACACCTGTCTATATAAGACCTCACAGCTCACAGTGAATGTCAGAACAAATGAGAAGCATGAGGTCAAAGGAACTGACTAAGGAGCTCAGAGACAGAGTTGTGGCGAGGCACAGATCTGGCCAAGGTTACAACAGAATTTCCGCAGTACTCAAGGTTCCTAAGAGCACAGTGGCTTCCATTATCCTTAAATGGATGAAGCTTGGGACCACCAGAAATCTTCCTAGACCTGGCGGTTCAGCCAAAGGAAGTAATCGTGGGAGAAGAGCCTTATGAGAGAGGTAAAGAAGAACCCCAAGATCACTGTGGCTGAGCTCCAGAGATGCAGTAAGGAGAAAGTTCCACAACGTCAACTATCACTGCAGCCCTCCACTAGTCGGACCTTTATGGCAGAGTGGCCCGACGGAAGTCTCTCCTTAGTGCAAGACATATTAAAGCCTTCATATAGTTTGCTAAAAACACATGAAGGACTCCTAGACTATGAGAAATAAGATTCTCTGGTCTGATGAGATGAAGATAGACCTTTTTGGTGATAATTCTAAGCGGTATGTGTGGAGAAAACCAGGCACTGCTTATCACCTGCCTAATACAATCCCAACAGTACAACATGGTGGTGGCAGCATCATGCTATGGGGGTGTTTTTCAGCTGCAGGGACAGGATGACTGATTGTCATTGAAGGAAACATGAATGTGGTCAAGTGCAGAGATATCCTGGATGAAAACCTCTTCCAGAGTGCTCTGTACCTCAGACTTGGCTGAAGGTTCACCTTCCAAAATGACAATGACCCTAAGCACACAGCTAAAATAACAAAGGAGTGGCTTCAGAACAACTCTGTGACCATTATTGACTGGCCCAGCCAGGGCTCTGACCTAAACCCAATTGAGCATCTCTGGAGAGACCTGAAAATGGCTGTCCACCAACATTCACCATCCAACCTGACGGAACTGGAGAGTATCTGCAAGGAAGAATGGCAGAGGATCCCCAAATCCAGGTGTGAAAAACATGTTGCATCATTCCCAAGAAGACTCATGGCTGTATTATTTCAGATGGGTGCGTCTACTCAATACTGAGCATAGGGTCTGAATATTTATGGCCATGTGATATTTCAGTTTTTCTTTTTAATACATTTGCAAAAATTACTACATATCTGTTTTTTTCAGTCAAGATGGGGTGCAGAGTGTACATTAATGAGAGAAAAAAATAACTTTTTTGAATTTACCAAATGGCTGCAATGAAACAAAGAGTGAAAAATGTAAAGGGTTCTGAATACTTTCCATAACCACTCTCTCTCTCTCTCTCTCTCTCTCTCTCTCTCTCTCTCTCTCTCTCTCTCTCTCTATATATATATATATATATATATATATATAATTGTCTAAGGGTTTTTCTGTCTGTCTGTCCTGGAAATCCCGCGTCTCTGATTGGTAGAGGCCGCCAGGCCTCGACCAATCAGCGACGGGCACAGCATGGCGACGATGATGTCATAAAGGTTGTCTCGAACAGTCAGCGACGGGCACAGTCTGCCGTGAATTCGCCTCGACCAATCAGCGACGGGCACAGTATCAACGTAGATGTCATAATGGTTGCCATGGCGACGATGATGTCATAAAGGTTGCCTCGACCAATCAGCGACGGGCACAGTCTGCCGCGAATTCTGGAATCATCATTGTCCATATACTACGGGGACATGCATATTCTAGAATACCCGATGCGTTAGAATCGGGCCACAATCTAGTATCTATATATATAATTGTCTAAGGGTTTTTCTGTCTGTCCTGGAAATCCAGCGTCTCTGATTGGTAGAGGCCGCCTGGGCCTCGACCAATCAGCAACGGGCACAGCATCGACGTAGATGTCATAATGGAAATCCCGCCTGGCGGCCTCGACCAATCAGAGATGGGCACAGTATCGACGTAGATGTCATAATGGTTGCCATGGCGACGATGATGTCATAAAGGTTGCCTTGACCAATCAGCGACGGGCACAGTCTGCCGCGAATTCTGGAATCATCATTGTCCATATACTACGGGAACATGCATATTCTAGAATACCCGATGCGTTAGAATCGGGCCACAATCTAGTATATATATATATATATATATATATATATATATATATATATATATATACTGCTCAAAAAACAAAGGGAACACTTAAACAACAGAATATAACTCCAATTAAATCAAACTTCTGTGAAATCAAACTGTCCACTTTGGAAGCAACACTGACAATCAATTTCACATGCTGTTGTGCAAATGGAATAGACAACAGATGGAAATTATTGGCAATTATCAAGAAACACTCAATAAAGGAGTGGTTCTGCAGGTGGGGACCACAGACCACATCTCAGTAACAATGCTTTCTGGCTGATGTTTTGGTCACTTTTGAATGTTGGTTGTGCTTTCACACTCGTGGTAGCATGAGACGGACTTGATAACCCACACAAGGGGCTCAGGTAGTGCAGTTCATCCAGGATGGCACACCAATGCAAGCTGTGGAAAGAAGGTTTGCTGTGTCTGTCAGCGTAATGTCCAGAGGCTGGAGGTGCTACCAGGAGACAGGCCAGTACACCAGGAGATGTGGAGGGGGCTGTAGAAGGGCAACAACCCAGCAGCAGGACTGCCACTTTTGTGCAAGGAGGAATTTGAGGAGCACTGCCAGAGCCCTGCAAAATGACCTCCAGCAGGCCACAAATGTGCTTGTGTCTGCACAAATGGTTAGAAACCGACTCCATGAGGATGGTCTGAGTGCCCGACATCCACAGATGGGGGGTTATGCTCACAGCCCAACACCGTGCAGGATGCTTCGCAGTTGCCACAGAACACCAGCATTGGCAAATTCGCCACTGGCGCCTTTTGCTCTTCACAGATGAAAGCAGGTTCACACTGAGCACATGTGACAGACATGAGTCTGGAGACACTGTGGAGAGCGATCTGCTGCCCGCAACATTCTTCAGCATGACCGGTTTCGCAGTGGGTCAGTAATGGTGTGGGGTGGCATTTCTTTGAAGAGCTGCACAGCCCTCCATGTGCTCACCAGAGATAGCCTGACTGCCATTAGGGACTGAGATGAGATCCTCAGACCCTTTGTGAGACCATATGCTGGAGCGGTTGGCTCTGGGTTCCTCCTAATGCAGGACAATGCCAGACTTCATGTGGTTGCAGTGTGTTAGCAGTTCCTGCAAGATAAAGGCATTTGAAAGCATTAAAGCTATGGACTGGCCCGCCCGTTCCCCAGACCTGAATCCGATTGAACACATCTGGGGACATCATGACTCGCACCATCCACCAACATCACGTTGCACCACAGACTGTACAGGAGTTGGCAGATGCTTTAGTCAGGTCTGGGAGGAGATCCCTCAGGAGACCATCTGCCGCCTCATCAGGAGCATGCCCAGGTGTTGTAGGGGGGTCATACAGGCATCTGGAGGCCACACACATTACTGAGCATCATTTTCTTGTCTTGAGGCAGTTCCACTGAAGTTGTATCAGCCTGTAATTTGATTTTCCACTTTGATTTTGAGCATCATTCCAACTCCAGACCTCCATGGGATATTAGTTGTGGTTTACATTGATCATTTTTAGGTGTTACTGTTCTCAATGCATTCCACGATATAGTTAATAAAGATTTACAACTGGAATATTTCATTCAGTGATATCTAGGATGTGGGATTTTAATGTTCCCTTTATTTTTTGAGCAGTGTATATATATATATATATATATATATATATATATATATATATATATATATATATATATATATATATATATATACAGTTAGGTCCATATATATTTGGACAGAGACAACATTTTTCTAATTTTGGTTATAGACATTACCACAATGAATTTTAAACAAAACAATTCAGATGCAGTTGAAGTTCAGACTTTCAGCTTTCATTTGAGAGTATCCACATTAAAATTGGATGAAGGGTTTAGGAGTTTCAACTCCTTAACATGTGCCACCCTGTTTTTAAAGGGACCAAAAGTAATTGGACAGATTCAATAATTTTTAATGAAATGTTCATTTTTAGTACTTGGTTGAAAACCCTTTGTTGGCAATGACTGCCTGAAGTCTTGAACTCATGGACATCACCAGATGATGTGTTTCCTCCTTTTTCATGGTCTGCCAGGCCTTCACTGCGGTGGTTTTCAGTTGCTGTTTGTTTGTGGGCCTTTCTGTCTGAAGTTTAGTCTTTAACAAGGGAAATGCATGCTCAATTGGGTTGAGATCAAGTGACTGACTTGGCCATTCAAGAGTATTCCACTTCTTTGCTTTAATAAACTCCTGGGTTGCTTTGGCTTTATGCTTTGGGTCATTGTCCATCTGTAGTATGAAACGACGACCAATCAGTTTGGCTGCATTTGGCTGGCTCTGAGCACACAGTATGGCTCTGAAGACCTCAGAATTCATTCGGCTGCTTCTGTCCTGTGTCACATCATCAATAAACACTAAGGACCCAGTGCCACTGGCAGCCATGCATGCCCAACCATTACACTGCCTCCGCCGTGTTTTACAGATGATGTGGTATGCTTTGGACCGTGGGCTGTACCACGCCTTCGCCATACTTTTCTCTTTCCATCATTCTGGTAGAGGTTGATCTTGGTTTCATCTGTCCAAAAAATGTTCTTCCAGAACTGTGCTGGCTTTTTTAGATGTTTTTTAGCAAAGTCCAGTATAGCCTTTTTATTCTTGATGCTTATGAGTGGCTTGCACCGTGCAGTGAACCCTCTGTAGTTACTTTCATGCAGTCTTCTCTTTATAGTAGATTTGGATATTGATACGCCGACCTCCTGGAGAGTGTTGGTCACTTGGTTGGCTGTTGTGAAGGGGTTTCTCTTCACCATGGAGATTATTCTGCGATCATCCACCACTGTTGTCTTCCCTGGGCGCCCAGGTCTTTTTGCATTGATGAGTTCACCAGTGCTTTCTTTCTTTCTCAGGATGTACCAAACTGTAGATTTTGCCACTCCTAATAATGTAGCAATTTCTCGGATGGGTTTTTTCTGTTTTCGCAGCTTAAGGATGGCTTGTTTCACCTGCATGGAGAGCTCCTTTGACCACATGTTTACTTAACAGCAAAACCTTTCAAATGCAAGCACCACACCTCAAATCAACTCCAGGCCTTTTATATGCTTAATTGAGAATTACATATTGAAGGGATTGCCCACACCTGTCCATGAAATAGCCTTGGAGTCAATTGTCCAATTACTTTTGGTCCCTTTAAAAACAGGGTGGCACAGGTTAAGGAGCTGAAACTCCTAAACCCTTCATCCAATTTTAATGTGGATACCCTCAAATGAAAGCTGAAAGTCTGAACTTCAACTGCATCTGAATTGTTTTGTTTAAAATTCATTGTGGTAATGCCTATTACCAAAAGTAGAAAAATGTCTTTGTCCAAATATATATGGACCTAACTGTATATATATATATATATATATATATATATATATATATATACAGTATATATATATATATATATATATATATATATATATATATATATATATATATATATATATATATGACCAAACTTTTCCTTTTAAATGAAAATTCAAACTTAAATCTTTTCTTAATAATTTAGTAATTTTACATTTAGTGGAGGAATATTTCATAGTTTAATCCATTCAGCCTCATATCTTAATATTATCAAAAGAGAAAAAAAACAATCTCCTTCCAGGTACATACAAAACACATCATTCTATAGAGAGGTATATTTCCAGGCTAAATGGAAAGGAATTGTTAAGGGAAAAGAATCTGCTACTTTGCATTAAGTGAATGCCTGTCTCCTGGCCGCATCCTATTATCCTTGGCCCGCTTCCTATTATACTCCTTGAACCTTATCAAGCACAAATATCGCCTCAGACGTAACAGCGGCCATCTTATAATTGTCCGCTATGAAGCCTTATACCACATTCAAACAGCATGGCAATATTAGAAGTGGAAAAAAAAATATATATATATACATATATATATGTACATACAGAGATTGGACTCAGTTTGCCTATGGCTATCCTGTGGCTTGAAGAGTTATTATCTGAGATAGCCACAAAGACATTTAATCTTCCTTCCTTTAAAGGATCTGCCACCCACAAAAGTAAACTAAGGGCATTGATGATTTCCATACACCGAAATGGATTTTTTTATTTCTTATAAAAATAAAAATCCCTTTCACTGATTTTCATGTAAGAGAGAAAAAAATGCTTTGGATGGTGTTACAAGATTTATCAGATATCTTTTGATGATAAGACTGTTTGTCACCACTCAGAACTAAGGGTACTGTCACACAGTCACACTTTGATTGCTACGACGGTACGATCCGTGACGTTCCAGCGATATCCATACGATATCGCTGTGTCTGACACGCAGCAGCGATCAGGGATCCTGCTGAGAATCGTACGTCGTAGCAGATCGTTTGGAACTTTCTTTCGTCGCTTGATCACCCGCTGACATCGCTGGATCGTTGTGTGTGACAGCGATCCAGCGATGTGTTCGCTTGTAACCAGGGTAAACATCGGGTAACTAAGCGCAGGGCCGCGCTTAGTAACCCGATGTTTACCCTGGTTACCAGCGTAAACGTAAAAAAAACAAACAGTACATACTCACATTCCGGTGTCTGTCCCCCGGCGTCTCAGCTTCTCTGCACTGTGAGCGCCGGCCAGCCGGAAAGCGAGCACAGCGGTGACGTCTGACGTCACCGCTGTGCTTTCCGGCTCTGCTGCTTACACAGTGGAGAGAAGCACAGCGCCGGGGGACAGACACCAGAATGTGAGTATGTACTGTTTGTTTTTTTTACGTTTACGCTGGTAACCAGGGTAAACATCGGGTTACTAAGCGCGGCCCTGCGCTTAGTAACCCGATGTTTACCCTGGTTACCCGGGGACTTCGGCATCGCTCCAGCGCCGTGATTGCAACGTGTGACCGCAGTCTACGACGCTGGAGCGATAATCATACGACGCTGCGACGTCACGGATCGTGCCGTCGTAGCGTCCAAAGTGTGACTGTGTGACAGTACCTTAAAGGTGAATTGTTCTCTACCTATTATTTGTTTGCAAAGACTTTCTTAAGCCATTAGATAGTCGTAAGAAGAAGTTTGTGTGCCGTGCTGCTGAATAAATGAATCATGATTAGTGTTGAGCGATACCGTCCGATACTTGAAAGTATCGGTATCGGAAAGTATCGGCCGATACCGGCAAAGTATCGGATCTAATCCGATACCGATACCCGATACCAATACAAGTCAATGGGACTCAAGTATCGGACGGTATCCCTGATGGTTCCCAGGGTCTGAAGGAGAGGAAACTCTCCTTCAGGCCCTGGGATCCATATTAATGTGTAAAATAAAGAATTAAAATAAAAAATATTGCTATACTCACCTCTCCGACGCAGCCTGGACCTCACCGAGGGAACAGGCAGCGTTCTTTGCTTAAAATGCGCGCGTTTACTTCCTTCTGTGATGTCACGGCTTGTGATTGGTCGCGTGCCGCCCATGTGGCCGCGACGCGACCAATCACAGCAAGCCGTGACGTAATTTTCAGGTCCTCAATGCCTAATTCTAGGCATTCAGGATTTTAAAATTACGTTCCGGCTTGTGATTGGTCGCGTCGCGGTCACATGGGCGACGCGACCAATCACAAGCCGTGACGTCACGGGAGGCAGGAAACGCGCGCATTTTAAAATTACGTCACGGCTTGTGATTGGTTGCATGCCGCCCATGTGACCGCGACGCGACCAATCACAGCAAGCCGTGACGTAATTTTCAGGTCCTCAATGCCTAATTCTAGGCATTCAGGATTTTAAAATTACGTTCCGGCTTGTGATTGGTCGCGTCGCGGTCACATGGGCGACGCGACCAATCACAAGCCGTGACGTCACGGGAGGCAGGAAACGCGCGCATTTTAAAATTACGTCACGGCTTGTGATTGGTTGCGTGCCGCCCATGTGACCGCGACGCGACCAATCACAGCAAGCCGTGACGTAATTTTCAGGTCCTGAATGCAGAATTAGGCATTCAGGACCTGAAATTACGTCACGGCTTGCTGTGATTGGTCGCGTCGCGGTCACATGGGCTGCACGCAACCAATCACAAGCCGTGACGTAATTTTAAAATGCGCGCGTTTCCTGCCTCCCGTGACGTCACGGCTTGTGATTGGTCGCGACGCCCATGTGACCGCGACGCGACCAATCACAAGCCGGAACGTAATTTTAAAATCCTGAATGCCTAGAATTAGGCATTGAGGACCTGAAAATTACGTCACGGCTTGCTGTGATTGGTTGCGTCGCGGCCACATGGGCGGCACGCGGCCAATCACAAGCCGTGACGTCACGGAAGGAAGTAAACGCGCGCATTTTAAGCAAAGAACGCTGCCGGTTCCCTCGGTGAGGTCCAGGCTGCGTCGGAGAGGTGAGTATAGCAATATTGTTTATTTTAATTCTTTATTTTACACATTAATGTTGTTTCGATACCGATACCCGATACACAAAAGTATCGGATCTCGGTATCGGAATTCCGATACCCGCAAGTATCGGCCGATACCCGATACTTGCGGTATCGGAATGCTCAACACTAATCATGATATAATTATTCTTTGTTGTGCTTTGTGTTCATTTAAGGGATAATTCAGAAAAAAATGAAATAAAATGGAGTTTACCATTATTTATTCGTTAGTCTATACTCTAGCTGCCATAATGGATATTTTCTGTGGGAGCTTTTTTCTAGATAGTTATCGAGATAGGGTCAACCAGATGCCTTGTAACAGTGGCAGAGTCGCAGCCAAATGTAGGCGCCAAGCTCACTGTCTGCATTACCATGTGATGGACTGGTTACATGAAATACTTCTAGAAGAAACTTACAAAGCAGGAAGATGTCTACAAATTTCTTGGCTGAAGCGCAGAATTTTTAACGAGGGCATGTCACCTCTCCTCTTGACATATTTGTCAAATTAAATACTTTATTTCCCCAATATTGAAACAATTCTGGAGCATCTTTTCTTGGATCTGTGTTGTGCTGGTCCTTTGTTCTTCTTCCTAGAAGTGTTGAGGAAGTGACAGTTGTGTAACCAGTTGGAGACGAGTCCCTACTAGAGATGAGCGAACCTTTCAAGGTTCAGTTTGGTGTACGCCTCGATGTTCACCGAACGGTTATTCGAACATACCTCAACCCCATTGAATTCAATGGGATGCAAAACCAAAAGCATACACAACACCTTCAGGTGGGGCAAAAGCTTTCAAAACAGCTCAAATTAGTGGCAGACACCAGGAAAAGTGACATCAATTGATTCAGAGTACAAATAGTATAATTGCAAAGCATTGATGCATGGGACAAGGCTTGGATCAGCATTTCTAGCTGAAACATTGATCAGTAACAGGTGGATGAATGTAAGGTGTAGGCCTGGTGCTCTGAGAGACCTGCCAAATTCAGGCAACACACATAAAGGAGACACAACTTGGAGTCCAAACATTTCCAAAAATTAGGGGCAGACTCCAGGAAAAGTGGCATCAATTGACCCTCAGTAGAAATTAGATAATAGCACACCAGCAGTTAGCCATGGGCCATGCATCAGGTACCAGGGTCTGATCCAGCATTTATAACATTAAATTTAAGTTTAAATTAAGATGAGGTGGGTGAGGGATCGGTGTAAGCCTGCTTTGTTGGGAGCTCTGATACCTAATGCAACAGCTCAAACTGGATTTTTGCTAAACCACATTCAGGTGCCACAAACAACAGTTTCTTAGACTACTATTGGTAGAATAATGTAAGTATAGTAACACAGGTAGTTGACTGGTGGTCAATTCGCAGAAGTTAGTCATGGGCCATGCATGAGGTATCAGGGTCTGGGCCAGCATTTAGAGATTAGATTTAGACAGGTGAGTGAGGGACCAGTGTAAGCCTGCTGTCCTGTAGGCCCTGACACCCCATGCAACAGCTTGGACTTGAATTTTGCACAGCCACACTGAGGTGCCACAAATCAGTTTCGTATACTACTATTGTTATAAACTTTTAAGGATAGAAACACAGGTAGTTGACTGAAAGTAAGTGCAGGCCTGCCAGTCTGGGAGCCCTAATGCTGCAGGCAACACACATGAAGGAGAGCCAAATTGGAGTTTCCACATTTCCAAAAATTATTGGCACACAACAGTAAAGTGGCATCAATTTTCCAAAAGTATAAATAGTACAATAGGCCTCTGACACCCTTTCCAGTACAGGCAACTCACCAGATGGAGACCCAACTTGCAACCTTCACATTAAAAAATATTATTGTCACACACCACAAAAGTGGCGTCTATTTCACCAGAGTAGAAATAGCATAATGGGTCTCTGACACCTTTTCCAATACAGGCAACCCACCAGATGGAGACCAATCTTGGAGTCTCCACATTTCAAAAAATTGTTTGTAACATCAGTAGCAGTAGCAACAGCAAGAACAGAAGCCACGACATAGGTGTCACAGACTGCAATAACGCAAGATCAATGCAGCACACTAAAAACTACACCATCGCCTAGTCTGCCCAGTCTGTGACTGCAGTGCAAGAGTCATTTGAGATTTATGGCTTGTTCATCTTGATGAAAGGTTAGTCACTTTACACTTTCAAGGAACAGCAGGATGTGCTTATCCATCAGGATACCACCAGCAGGGCTGGATGCACATTCTGATAGAACGCTGGCTGCAGGGCATGACAAAGCCTCTAAAGCCTGACAGGCGAGCTCAGGCCACTCTTCCATTTTTGAAGACCAAAAGGCAAAAGGGTCCAAATTCCCCCTGATGGCATTGATATTGAGCTTGAGATACTCCTGCACCATCCTCTTCAGTCGTTCACAATCTGTCAGACTTGTACTCTGTTCTACTGGTGCATGGGCTGGTCTATAAAATGTGTTAAACGACTCGCAGAAATTGCTCATGTCACATACACTGCTGCTACTAATGTTTTTGCATTGACGACTCAATGTTCCCGGAGTTGGAAGTCTATAACTGTAATTCATACTGTGTATCTCACTGCTTGTCAGGACTCTGAACATTTTTTATTACCTTTTTGTGCATTACTGCCCTTTTCCAAGATGGCGTCTTTGGTCTCATGTGCACTGTGTCTTCTTGCTATAAAACTCCACCCCAGCCTTCAGTCTGTGCTAGAGTATTCTGCCTTGCATCCAGCTCCTGACCTCTGGTGACTCCCTGGCTATATACCTGCTCCTGTGAACCTGTGGGGTTATCCTGCTACTCTGCTCTGAGTTCCTGCTGCATACACCAGTTCCAGTAATCCTCCTTCATCTGCTGCTCGTGTTTGCTTCCATCTGCATTTGCTGGACATGTAAGCTGTTTCTGCTCTGCAAGAACCTGAGACTATTACCCAGACCTCCCTGGTTGAGCTAAGATATTATTTGAACTGCCTTATAAGCATATCTATCTGTGTTGTGGACTAAGCAAGGACTTATTCGTGTCAAGTATCCTCAAGAATAATTGTGCTTCATAGACTTTCTGCGTGATTGCATTTTCCTCTGAAGTTTCCTATAGACTGCTGAGCTGCATTTGATATTTGCACCAAGTGTTGTGGACTTGAGTTTCTCTCTGCACCTGTTTGAATCACCGTGTGATAATATAGACTTTAACACTTATAAAATTGTGTCCTGTAGTTGTCTTGTTCCACGCAAAGAGTCTCCTGAGTTATCCCCTATAATTATTACAGGATACTCTAGCCTTAAAAAAAAGGAGACTGCTGGAACAATGACTGCAGAAAGCAGACTAGAGCAGGTGTTTTCCATAATTAGATCACTGCAGAAAGATGTGGAAGGTCTGCAAAAGAAGTTTGGAAGCTTTGAACTCAATCAACAAGAGACTTTGCAGGACTTAATCACCCACATGGCAGCCCAGGAAAACAAACTTGCTGGCATAGAGTCCCAGTATGGACAGGCTTTTCAGGACATAAGCACGCAAATAGCTGCACAAGCAACTTTTCCCTCTGGGCAACCGCCACCAGCTAGCCCACCTAAGTTGCCCCCATTCAGATTTAATGGTGATCGCGACAAATTTCGTGGCTTTGTGAATCAATGTATGCTATATTTTGATGTGCATGCTGACCATTTTCCTAATGATAGATCCAAAGTATTGTGTGTAATAATGCTGCTGACCACACGAGCGCTCGCCTGGGTGAATCCGATGATTGAGTCTCGTGACCCACGGTTAAATAACTTGGATGATTTCTTGGCCGCTATGGCATTAATGTTTGATGATCCTAATCGCCGTGCAATCCCTGAATCTGCTTTATTGTCTTTACGCCAGGCAAAATGTTCTGTTATTGAGTATGCTACTGAATTCAGGAGATTAGCGGTAGATACCAATTGGGACAGTTATGCACAATTGACTATTTTTAAAAGGGGTCTGTCTAGTATTGTAAAAGATGAACTAGCTCGCTCTGAGTCACCACAAGAGCTAAAGACATTTATATAGCATTGTGTGCTCATTGACATTCGCCTTACTGAGCGTAGGCAGGAGAAGTTTGCTGCATACGAGTATACCCGTATTTCTAACTTTTCCCTTCCTTCCAAAGAGCCTGCAGGTAAAACAACTCGGGAGGTGGAGGAGGTGCCCATGCAAATTGATTCTGTTCAGAGGCGTGAGATCAATGAGTGCCGGGAGCATCGCCTTCGTGAAAGTCTATGTTTCTACTGCGGCCAGTCTGACCACTTCTTGATCAATTGTCCTAAGTGTCCTAGACGGCCTAACAAGGTGCTAGCAGCAGTAGGGGAGTATGACAACTGTGATGATGAATCTGACATCTCTGAATGTAGCCTGCCTTTAAATGTTGTATTCCATTCACTTTCTATGACTTCACCCCCCAAGGAGCTTAAGGAAAAGAACTCTCACTGTTCTCTCCCTATTAAGATCCTGTGATCAGGACAGTGGATTTCCAGTGCAGCTATGATTGACTCTGGTGCAGGTGGCAATTTCATGGATATCGCATTTGCCAAGGAACATGGTATTGAAATTCAGCAAAGAGCCTCTCCAATTACCATGGAAACAGTGGATGGGTCACCTTTAATCTCTGGGCCTGTGGATCAGGAGACCGTACCCCTTGAAATTGTGTTGGAGACTAATCATCAGGAGCAACTTTGTTTCTTGCTAATTTCTTCTCCTCATTTTCCTGTGATTTTAGGCATTCCTTGGTTGCGTTCTCAGATCCTAATTATCAACTGGGAGACCAAGGAGATTATCTTTCCAACAAGGAGCAACTCAGCGTTAACAGAAGCTGTCCCTGAGTCCACGGCTACGGAACCACATGTACAGGTATTTTCTTTACCTCCAGCATGTAAAGAGTTCTCTGACATCTGTGACAAGAAGAATGCAGATAAGCTTCCTCCACACAGGCATTATGACTGTCCCATTGAGTTGCTTCCTGGGGCAGCTATTCCTTTTGGTAACGTATACCCTTTGACGGCACCTGAGCTTCAAGCCTTAAAGGAGTATATTGATGAAAATCTGGCCAAAGGCTTCATACGTCCTTCTTCCTCACCAGCAGGGGCACCTTTTTTTTTTGTAAAGAAGAAGGATGGGACCCTGAGACCCTGTGTTGACTATCGGGAACTCAATAAGGTAACCGTACAAAACCGTTACCCTTTGCCTCTGATTTCTGAATTACTGGAAAGTGTCCGCCATGCTAAGGTGTTCTCTAAACTGACCTTCGTGAGGCTTATAATTTGGTGCGTATTCGTCCAGGGGATGAGAGGAAGACAGCATTCAGATGCCGGTACTTTGAATCTCTTGTGATGCCCTTCGGGCTTTGTAACGCCCCTGCAACATTTCAACACCTTGCTAGTGACATTTTCAGAGATTTGTTGGACCAGTTTGTAGTGATCTATTTGGACGATATACTAATCTTTTCTGACTCTCTACAGGAACATGAAGAACATCTCAAAACTGTTTTAAGACGTCTGAAAGAGAACCATCTGTATATTAAGCCGGATAAATGCGAGTTCCATCGTTCTGAGAAACAGTTCTTAGGTTATATCATCTCTCTCCAGGGGCTGAACATGGAATCTGGTAAGATTCAGGTTATCCTTGACTGGCCGGTACCCAAAAATGTTAAGGAGGTCCAACGTTTTATTGGTTTTGCAAATTTTTACAGACGCTTCATTCGAAATTTTTCTGATATTGTCCGTCCCATTACTTCCTTGACATAGAAGGAAAAGTCCTTTAAGTGGTCATCACAGGCTCAAGAAGTTTTTGATCGGCTTAAGATCTGTTTCACATCAGCACCGCAGTTGATACGCCCAGATCCAACACTTTCTTTCATTGTGGAGGTGGACGCTTCTGATAATGCTTTGGAGGCTATTCTCTCCCAAAGAACTGGAGAGAAGGGTCTGTTAAATCCTTGTGCTTTCTTTTCCCATAGACTAACCTCAGCAGAGAAGAATTACGACGTGGGAGACAAGGAATTGCTGGCTATTATTGCGTCTTTCAAAGAATGGAGGCATCATCTGCAAGGAGCTGCACAACAGATCATAGTGCTAACTGACCATCGCAATTTAGAGTTCCTTAGATCCGCTAGATGTCTTTCTCCTCATCAGGCTCGTTGGAACTTATTTTTAAATCAATTTAACTTTATTATCTCATACCGTCCAGGGTCTCGTAATGGGAAGGCTGATGCTTTATCCCGAATCCATGCTGCAGATTCCGTACCTGGAGCCCCATCCAAGACCATTCTATCTGATGCCAATTTCATCGGAGTTATCCACGATGAGGACTTGTGGAAGGAGTGCAGGGAGGCCTATTTCTGGCCAACCCACCTGTGGATATTAATCTTGTCTTTAAGCGTGGCATGTGGTTCAGAGATCGACGTATCTACGTCCCTGAGGTCATCCGTCTGCAGATCCTCAAGTTGGTACATGACTCCAAGTTGGCTGGTCACAGGGGGGTACAGAAGACACAAGAGTTCCTGAGGCGATTCTTCTGGTGGCCAACTTGCCTGGAGGATACCAAGGACTATGTTCTCTCTTGCGAGGTATGTGCTCGTTACAAGACTCCTCATGTGGCACCTACGGGTCTTCTACAACCATTACCTGTTCTGTTCCGCCCTTGGGGGTCTATATCAATGGACTTTATTGTGGAGCTGCCTACATCGGGGGCATGAATACAATCATGGTGGTAGTTGATCGCCTGACTAAAGCTGCTCATTTTGTTCCATGCACCTGCCTCCCCTCTGCTAAAGATACAGTGAACTTGGTTATACAGAATGTCTTTCGGTTGCATGGGGTTCCGGATGAGATCATCTCTGACCGTGGAGTGCAGTTCACTTCAAGATTCTGGAAGGGGTTTTGCTCTGCACTCAATATTAATGTCTGTCTCTCTTCCGCTTACCATCCCCAGACAAATGGTCAGACTGAGTGTACCAACCAGACGCTGGAACAATATCTAAGATGCTATGTCAGCCATCTCCAAGATGATTGGTTGGAGTTGCTGCCATTAGCCGAATTTTCATATAACAATTCTCAGAGCGCCTCCACTAAATTTACACCTTTCTTTGCCAATCTGGGTTATCATCCATGTATCTCAAATTAATTCTCCGGTTCCGGCAGTGGAGGAAAGGCTGACTGCGATGAGGCAAAATCTGGAGGTTCTGAAGGAATCCCTGACCACAGCTCAAGAACGTTATAAGAGATCGGCTGATAGATTCCGTAAACCTGCACCCATGTTCAAGGTAGGAGATTCCGTGTGGTTAGCAACTAAGAATCTGAAGTTAAACATTCCTTCACAAAAACTTGGACAGAAATTCATTGGCCCTTGCAAGATCAATGGTATTGTGAGCTCTGTGGCCTGCCGGCTGAAGCTGCCTAGGACTATGAAGGTACACCCAGTTTTTCATGTATCTTTACTAAAGCCTGTATCTCCTAATACCTTCGAGGGACGTGTTGTGCCACCTCCGCAGCCTGTGGTGATTGATGGGAAAGAACAATTTGTGGTAGAGGAAATTGTTGATTCCAGGATTCACAGGAATCGGCTCCAATATCTGATAAGATGGCAGGGATATCCCCCTGAGGAAGACTCTTGGGAACCTGTGGAAAACATCAATGCCCAACAGAAGATTTCTTGTTTTCATCAGAGATTCCCTGAGAAACCAGGTCCTGAGGCCGCTTCTAAGGAGGGAGTAATGTCAGGACTCTGAACATTTTTTATTACCTTTTTGTGCATTACTGCCCTTTTCCAAGATGGCGTCTTTGGTCTCATGTGCACTGTGTCTTCCTGCTATAAAACTCCACCCCAGCCTTCAGTCTGTGCTAGAGTATTCTGCCTTGCATCCAGCTCCTGACCTCTGGTGACTCCCTGGCTATATACCTGCTCCTGTGAACCTGTGGGGTTATCCTGCTACTCTGCTCTGAGTTCCTGCTGCATACACCAGTTCCAGTAATCCTCCTTCATCTGCTGCTCGTGTTTGCTTCCATCTGCATTTGCTGGACATGTAAGCTGTTTCTGCTCTGCAAGAACCTGAGACTATTACCCAGACCTCCCTGGTTGAGCTAAGATATTATCTGAACTGCCTTATAAGCATATCTATCTGTTTGAATCACCGTGTGATAATATAGACTTTACCACTTATAAAACTGTGTCCTGTAGTTGTCTTGTTGCACGCAAAGAGTCTCCTGAATTATCCCCTATAATTATTACACTGCTGTATTGGGGAAAATCACTCTTAAGATTGTCTACAAGCGTATATCCATACTCCAGCATGTGTGCATCCCATTCCAAGGGGGAAGCATCTGCCAAAATTAATTCTTGTACCGTGAATCTAGCAGAAGCAGACTGGCAACCCATTGGTCAGCACTAGTTCTAATCATAACAATACTGGCATCATGTTTTTCAGACAGTGCAGCAAAAAGGCACTCATGTGTCGGACGCTTCCATGAAGTCCATGGTGTGTTGGTGGCAGCGTAACACTCAAGCTTCCTTCCTCCATCCCCTCCCATCAACCCCTGATATCAGAGAGGGGATCATTATCCTTTTCATCTCCTGACTGTTGCAAACTTTTCACCTCTTCCTCCTCATCCTCCTCCATTTGTTCCTCAGCTCCTTCACCTTCATTAACAGTTTGTCTGGTACCATGAGCCCCACTCGATTGCTGTTATGCACCCTATAATGGCAACCATCTGTGCTATGACAGTTTGGAATTACAAGATAATGTTATTCCTTCCGCATCCTCCTCTGCTTCCACTTCTTCCTCTGGGACCAA
Organism: Ranitomeya variabilis; assembly: GCF_051348905.1. Lineage (NCBI taxonomy): Eukaryota > Metazoa > Chordata > Amphibia > Anura > Dendrobatidae > Ranitomeya > Ranitomeya variabilis. The sequence continues at coordinate 1,015,720,310 of NC_135233.1, read as the reverse complement.
CACCACCTACTGCAGACTGTGCAAAGTGTGCTCCAGCATGCAGATGACCTTAATAGTGATGCTGATGATGGCATCACCAGCGCTAATCATATTAGTAGCCATTTAGAAACTATGCAGAAGGGTGCAGAGGTACTTCTTCTGTACCCACTCCAGTAGGTCAAAAGACCTCTGTGGCGATACAAGTCAATGTCTTGTGGGGTGCAAACATTGGAAGTGAGCACACATGACCGTGCTTTCTGCAGCAGCACACCTGGGCCAGGATAGTGGTGGAGAAATTGCTGAACCAGGTTCACACTTTTATCTCACATGTCCTTCCCTGGTTCCAGGTTCAGTGGAGACAGCCAAACTCGGCCTGATAGCTGTTCACAACTCTTGAGCTGTTTGACTACAATCTCCAATGCATAATAATTTAACCCCTTCCCGACATGCGCCTTACTAGTACTGCTCTGCGGGAACTGAGTTACCGCAGACCGCAGTATTAGTACGGCGACACGATCGCGCGATCTCACAGTGAGCACCGCGGCGATCGCGTGCGGGTGTCAGCTGTATGTGACAGCTGACTCCCCGCAGCAATGCCTACGATCAGCGATAGCGCCAATCGTGGGCATTTAACCCCTATGATGCCGCTGTCAGTTGTGACAGCGTCATAGAGGGGCATCGCGCAGGGACGGGGCTCCCTGCTCTCTCCCACTGGAACAACGCGGTGATCGCGTTGTTCCATTGCTCTGGAAGGAGTCCCTGGATCCAAAATGGCCGCAGGGCTCCTTCCGGGTCCTTCACTGAGGTGGGTTGCCGGCGCCTGCTCAGAACAGGCGCCGGAAAGCCTCCTGCACTGCCTGTCAGATCGCTGATCTGACACAGTGCTATGCAAAGTGTCAGATCAATGATCTGATGAAATATAGTGATGTCCCAAACTGGGACAATGTTATAAAGTGTAAAAAAAAAATAGAATGTATAAAAAAAAATCCCCAAATAAAGAAAAAAAATATATATATATTTTCCAATAAATCCATTTATTTATGTAAATTAAAAAGAAAACAATAAAAGTACACATATTTGGTATCACCGCGTATGTAGCGACCCGCTCTATAAAACAATCCCACTAGTTAACCCCTTCAGTGAACACCGCAAAAAAAAAAAAAAAAAAACGAGGCAAAAAACAGCGCTTTATTATCATACTGTCGAACAAAAAGTGCAATAAAATGTGATCAAAAAGACGGATATAACCATGGTACCGCTGAAAACGTCATCTTGTCCCGCAAAAAAAAAGATGCCATACAGCATCATCAGCAGAAAAATAAAAAAGTTATAGCTCTCAGAATAAAGCAATGCAAAAACAATTATTTTTTATATAAAAAAGTTTATATTGTGTAAAAGCTCCAAAACATAAAAAAAATATAAATGAAGTATTGCTGTAATCGTACTAACCCGAAGAATAAAGCTTCTTTATCAATTTTACCATGTGCGGAACTGTATAAACGCCCCCCCTAAAAGAAATTCAGGAATTGCTGGTTTTTGTTCATTCCGCCTCCCAAAAATCGGAATAAAAAGTGATCAAAAAATGTCATGTGATGGAAAATGGTACCAATAAAAACGTCAACTCGTCTCACAAAAAACAAGACCTCACATGACTCTGTGGGCCAAAATATGGAAAAATTATAGCCCTCAAAATGTGGTGATGCAAAAACTATTTTTTGCAATAAAAAGCGTCTTTTAGTGTGACAGCTGCCAATCATAAAAATCCGCAAAAAAAGCTATAACAGTAAATCAAACCCCCCTTCATCACCCCCTTAGTTAGGGAAAAATAATAACATTTTAAAAAAATTATTTCCATTTTCCCATTAGGGTTAGGGTTAGGGTTGGGGCTAAAGTTAGGGTTAGGGCTGTGGCTAAAGTTAGGGTTAGGGCTGGGGCTAAAGTGAGGCTTGGGGTTAGGGTTTGGGTTAGGGTTAGGGATGGGGCTAAAGTTAGGGTTAGGGTTGGGGCTAAAGTTAGGGTTAGGGTTGGGGCTAAAGTTAGGATTAGGGTTGTTAGGAGTCTAGTTCCCGCTGCTGCACAGGGGGAATCTCGAACCATGTCTGCTGCAGTCTCTCATTCTGCATCAGCCACAGTGGAGCCTGCTCAGCGGAGACGTCGGTCCCAGCGTCTTGCTCAGTCTCACTCTGTGCAAAGGGTTACTGCTGCTTTTCCAGCTTCTGCCATTGAAGCCAGTGCTGGGCAGCGGCGAGCAGACACTTTTGGGACTAAGTCCTGCTTTTCCCCTTCTGAGCATGCCCAGTGCAAGATCTCCCGTTGGAGATCGAGGGTCACATGCTCAGATAATGCAGCAGATCCCATTGGTCCTCCAGGAAGGTCCTGAAGGTGCTCAACTTCTGTGGCAGCCTCCCATTGGTCCTTCTGGGAAGGTCCTGTACATGCTGCAGCTACAAAAGGATTGCATGGCTGCATGGCCATGCGCTAGTATACTCTTGTTTATGTGTGTGTGCTGTGAGTGAAAGTCGCTCATTAATCATCCCCTTCCCTTGTGTTTGAATGCTCGTGTAAGGAGGATGATTGTAATCTAGCGCCCGACTTGTAACCAACACTGGTACACAAACAGCGTCTATTGCTGTGACCGCCAGTGCGGCGCTGTGCGCTATCACCGTTACTGTTGAGCGATACCTTCCGATACTTGAAAGTATCGGTATCGGATAGTATCGGCCGATATCCGAAAAATGTCGGATATCGCCGATACCGATACCCGATACCAATACAAGTCAATGGGACACAAGTATCGGAAGCTATCCTGGATGGTTCCCAGGGTCTGAAGGAGAGGAAACGCTCCTTCAGGCCCTGGGATCCATATTCATGTAAAAAATAAAGAATTAAAATAAAAAATTTGGATATACTCACCCCTCCGGCGGCCCCTGGACCTTACCGATGTAACTGGCAGCCTCCGTTACTAAGAATGAGGAGTTTAGGACCTTCGATGACGTCGCGGCTTGTGATTGGTCGCGTGACCGTTCATGTGACCGCTCACGCGACCAATCACAAGCCGCAATGTCATCGCAGGTCCTAAACTCCTCATTCTTAGGAACAGAGGCTGCCGGTTACATCGGTAAGGTCCAGGGGCCTCCGGAGGGGTGAGTATATCCATATTTTTTATTTTATTTCTTTATTTTTTACATGAATATGGATCCCAGGGCCTGAAGGAGAGTCTCCTCTCCTCCAGACCCTGGGAACCATACACTGGGAACTTCCGATTCCGATTTCTGATATCACAAAAATATCGGAACTCGGTATCGGAATTCCGATACAGCAAATATCGGCCGATACCCGATACTTGCGGTATCGGAATGCTCAACACTAATCACCGTGCTTTCCAAACCCAAGTCTGGGTGGTTAGTGGCGTCCTCCAGTGCAGCATCGCATGCACTCTCATGCTATTAAATTATTAGTTTTGTTACGTGCGGTACTGGGGCCCTGTGATGCAACAGGGTTCGCCTATTTCACACAGGGTGAAGCTAACTCATGTGTATCCTCATTGTACCGCCATATAGTCCATCATTGCTTAGCAGCAGGTTCCATCTCTGCACGGTGCACCCCGGGCTGCGAACGCACCTTATTCCTTTTCTCTAATTATTTGGTGCGTTCCACTAGCCCTAACATTATACTAACGCCAGGGTCTGGCTAAGTAATGACGGACGAACAGCGATTGCAGGGGTACATCCAGCTGCTGGAGGGCAGGTTGGCGGCTCTCGAGTGTGCAACCTCAGAGGTGGATGTTACCGCAATAGCTGTTCAGGCTGCTAGCATGGCTGCGGCAGCTTTACCCACTGCCATCTCTGTTCCGACCTTATCTCACCTCCCGCTGCTAGAGAAATACTCTGGTGACAGTAAATCCTGTAGGGGTTTCGTGAGCCAGTGCGGTATACACCTCAAGCTCCTGGCTGCACGTTTTCCCACAGAGCGGGCAAAGGTGGGATTCATAATTTCTCTGCTGTCGGACAGGGCATTGGAGTGGGCTATGCCGCTGTGGGAGCGCGACGATCATGTGGTGCAGAGTGCTCCTCGGTTTCTGAGCACTCTGAAACAGGTCTTTTTAGGACCCCAAGTCACCCATGATATGGCGCTCCAGCTGATGGCATTGACTCAGGGTTCGTCCATGGTCAGCCATTTTGGCATCCACTTCCGGACATTAGCGTCTGAGCTGGAATGGTCGGATAAGGCCCTTATCCCGGTATTTTAGAGAGGGCTGGCTGACCATGTGAAGGACGCTTTGGCCACTAGGGAGATTCCCGCCACACTGGAGGAGCTCATAGCTATATCAACCCGCATCGACCTTCGTTTTCACGAGCGAAGGTTGGAGCGAGCCCAGTGTAGGCAGAGGTTTTGGCTGGCTCCCACCTTCACCAAACTTTAGGAATCCCCGGTCCAGGCGTCCGAGTCACATGAGGCCATAGAGGCATTGCGTGTGGGATCTAAGTCCCGGTCCGCTCGTGCACCTATGGTCTGTCATGTTTGCCGGCAGTCAGGACATCTTGCCTCCAAGTGTTCTCAGCGGTCGGGGGAGCGTCGGCGTCTAGTGGTAGTTGGAGGAGGTACACTAGACACGGAGACGTTTTCCTCTAAATTGTCCTTCAAGGGGACAATAACCATAGGCCCTTCCACTCTTACGTAGAGCTTTGCCTGGACTCCGGGGCGGAAGGCAATTTCATGTCATCTGCTTTCGCCCATCGTCACGCAATACTCCTGGTGATGCTCGCCAAACCTGTGACCGTTCGAGTGGTAAATGGGTTGACACTACCCTCACAGATTACACATCAGACTATTCCATTCACTCTTTCTATGTCTCCATCACATCAGGAGATTATCTCCCTATTAGTCATTCCTGAGGGAATTGAAGAGGTCCTGTTGGGGATACCATGGCTTCGCTATCATTCTCCTCATACATAGTGGTCCTCAGGGAAAATTTTGGGATGGAGTAAATCATGTGAGGGTAGATGTCAGAGGGAGTGCGTTCAGGTTACTTCTACAGAGGTACCCGCAGATCTTTCCTCTCTCCCCAAGCACTATTGGTCCTATGCGGACGTGTTCTCCAAAAGGGCTGCGGAGACCCTTCCTCCTCACCGCCCCTGTGACTATCCTATTGACCTCTTGCCTGGTGCAGAGCCTCCCCAGGGTCGAGTCTATCCATTATCTCTCCCGGAGATGGAGGCAATGTCCCAGTACATTCAAGAGAATCTGGCAAGAGGATACATTAGAAAGTCAGTGTCACCTGCAGGGGCTGGGTTCTTCTTCGTGCAGAAGAAGAATGGAGAACTACGTCCATGCATAGACTACAGGGGTCTTAACGCCATCACCGTTAAGAATAAATACACACTACCCCTGATATCTGAGCTTTTTGACAGGCTACAGGGAGCAAGGGTATTTACTAAGTTAGATCTGCGAGGTGATAACAACCTGATTCGCATCCGTGAGGGGGACGAATGGAAGACGGCTTTTAACACCAGGGATGGGCACTATGAATATCTGGTGATGCCCTTCGGGCTCTGTAATGCCCCAGCCGTTTTCCAAGACTTTGTGAACGACATCCTCCAGGAGATGCTCACTGTCATGAATCCCAATGGCTAGGGATAGCACAGGACAAGCAAAGTACAAATATATTACGGACGAGCTCTAGGGTGATGGAACCTGGGCTGACCGCTGCCCTACGCCTGACAAACGCAACTAGAGATAGCCAGGGAGCGTGTCTACGTTGGTTCTAGACGCCACGCACCAGCCTAAGAGCTAACTAGCACTGCAGAGAAAATAAAGACCTCACTTGCCTCCAGCGGAATGAACCCCAAAAGATATAGTTGCCCCCCACATGTATTGACGGTGAAATGAGAGGAAGGCACACACATAGAGATGATATATATAGTTTTAGCAAATTGAGGCCCGCTGTAAACTAGAAAGCAGAACGATACAAAAGGGGACTGAGCGGTCAGCAAAAAACCCTAATCAAAAAAACCATCCTGAGATTACAAGAACCCATGTGCCAACTCATGGCACATGGGGAGAACCTCAGTCCACTAGAGCTACCAGCTAGCATAGAGACATAATAAGCAAGCTGGACAAAAAACCAAACAACTGAAAATCAGCACTTAGCTTATCCTGAAAGATCTGGGAGCAGGTAGGCTTATCCTGAAAGATCTGGGAGCAGGTAGGCAGGAACCAAACAGAGCACATCTGAATACATTGATAGCCGGCAAGGGAAATGACAGAAAGGCCAGGTAAAATAGGAAACACCCAGCCACTGATGGACAGGTGGAAACCAAAGGCCGCAACCCACCAAAGTCACCCAGTACCAGCAGTAACCACCAGAGGGAGCCCACAAACAGAATCCACAACAGTACCCCCCCTTGAGGAGGGGTCACCGAACCCTCACGAGAACCCCCAGGGCGATCAGGGTGAGCTCTATGGAAGGCGCGGACCAAATCAGTCGCATGAACATCAGAGGCGACCACCCAGGAATTATCCTCCTGACCATAACCCTTCCACTTAACCAAATACTGGAGTTTGCGTCTGGAAACACGAGAATCCAAGATCTTCTCAACAACATACTCCAATTCTCCCTCCACCAGCACCAGAGCAGGAGGCTCAACCGAAGGAACAACGGGCACCTCATACCTCCGCAACAACGACCGATGGAACACATTATGAATAGCAAACGATGCTGGGAGATCCAAACGAAAAGATACAGGGTTAAGAATCTCCGAGATCCTATAAGGACCGATGAACCGAGGCTTGAACTTAGGAGAAGAGACCTTCATAGGGACAAAACGAGAAGACAACCACACCAAATCCCCAACAAGAAGTCGGGGACCCACGCGGCGACGGCGATTAGCAAACTGCTGAGTCTTCTCCTGAGATAACTTCAAATTGTCCACCACCTGATTCCAAATCTGATGTAGCCTGTCCACCACCACGTCCACTCCAGGACAATCCGAAGGCTCCACCTGACCAGAGGAAAAACGAGGATGAAACCCCGAATTACAAAAAAAAGGAGAGACCAACGTGGCCGAACTAGCCCGATTATTAAGAGCAAATTCGGCCAGTGGCAAAAAGGCAACCCAGTCATCTTGATCAGCAGAAACAAAACACCTCAAATAAGTTTCCAAGGTCTGATTAGTTCGCTCCGTCTGGCCATTCGTCTGAGGATGGAATGCAGATGAGAAAGACAAATCAATGCCCATCTTGGCACAAAACGTCCGCCAAAATCTAGACACAAACTGGGATCCCCTGTCAGAAACGATATTCTCCGGAATCCCATGCAAACGAACCACGTTCTGAAAAAATAAAGGGACCAACTCAGAGGAGGAAGGCAACTTAGGCAAGGGCACCAAATGAACCATCTTAGAAAAGCGGTCACACACAACCCAGATAACGGACATTTTCTGTGAAACCGGGAGATCAGAAATAAAATCCATGGAAATGTGCGTCCAAGGCCTCTTCGGGATGGGCAAGGATAACAACAACCCACTGGCCCGAGAACAGCAAGGCTTAGCTCGAGCACACACTTCACAAGACTGCACAAAGGTACGCACATCCCTAGACAAGGAAGGCCACCAAAAAGACCTGGCCACCAAGTCTCTAGTACCAAATATTCCAGGATGACCAGCCAACACAGAAGAATGGACCTCGGAGATGACTCTACTGGTCCAATCATCCGGAACGAACAGTCTTTCTGGTGGACAACGATCCGGTTTATCCACCTGAAACTCCTGCAATGCACGTCGCAAGTCTGGGGATACGGCGGACAATATTACCCCATCCCTAAGGATACCAGTAGGCCCAGAGTCTCCAGGAGAGTCAGGCACAAAACTCCTGGAAAGAGCATCTGCCTTCACATTCTTTGAACCTGGCAGGTATGAAACCACGAAATTGAAACGAGAAAAAAACAACGACCAACGAGCCTGTCTAGGATTCAAACGCCTGGCAGACTCAAGGTAAATGAGATTCTTGTGATCAGTCAAGACCACCACACGATGTTTAGCACCCTCAAGCCAATGACGCCACTCCTCAAATGCCCACTTCATGGCCAAAAGCTCCCGATTACCCACATCATAATTGCGCTCGGTGGGCGAGAATTTTCTAGAGAAGAATGCACATGGCTTCATCACCGAGCCATTAGAACTTCTCTGTGACAAAACCGCCCCCGCTCCAATCTCGGAAGCATCAACCTCAACCTGAAAAGGAAGTGAAATATCTGGTTGACACAACACAGGAGCAGAAGAAAACCGGCGCTTAAGTTCCTGAAAGGCCTCCACGGCCGCAGGAGACCAATCAGCAACATCAGCACCCTTTTTAGTCAAATCAGTCAAAGGTTTAACAATACTGGAAAAATTAGCAATGAACCGACGATAAAAATTAGCAAACCCCAAGAACTTCTGAAGGCTCTTAACAGATGTAGGTTGTGTCCAGTCACAAATCGCCTGAACCTTGACGGGATCCATCTCAATAGTAGAAGGAGAAAAAATGTACCCCAAAAAAGAAATCTTCTGGACTCCGAAGAGACACTTTGAGCCCTTCACAAACAGAGAATTGGCCCGCAGAACCTGAAACACCTTCCTGACCTGTAGAACATGAGACTCCCAGTCATCAGAAAACACCAAAATATCATCCAAATACACAATCATAAACTTATCCAGATATTCACGGAAAATATTGTGCATAAAGGACTGAAAGACTGACGGAGCATTGGAGAGTCCAAAAGGCATTACCAAATACTCAAAATGGCCCTCAGGCGTATTAAATGCGGTTTTCCACTCATCACCCTGTTTTATCCGCACCAGATTATACGCACCGCGAAGATCTATCTTAGTGAACCACCTAGCCCCCTTAATGCGAGCAAACAAATCAGTCAATAATGGCAATGGATACTGATACTTGACTGTAATCTTATTCAGAAGGCGATAATCTATACAAGGCCTCAGGGAACCATCTTTTTTTGCCACAAAAAAAAACCTGCTCCCAGAGGGGACGAAGATGGACGAATATGTCCCTTTTCCAAGGACTCCTTAATATAATTCCGCATAGCAGTATGCTCTGGCAGTGACAGATTAAATAAACGACCCTTAGGGAACTTACTGCCAGGAATCAATTCTATAGCACAGTCACAATCTCTATGCGGAGGGAGCGAATTGAGCTTAGGCTCCTCAAAAACATCCCTATAGTCAGACAAAAACGCAGGGATCTCAGAAGGAGTAGATGAAGCGATTGAAATCGGAGGTGCATCATCATGAACCCCCTGACATCCCCAGCTTAACACAGACATTGTTTTCCAGTCCAGGACAGGATTATGAGTTTGTAACCATGGCAGACCAAGCACTAGTACATCATGTAAATTATAAAGTACAAGGAAGCGAATCACCTCCTGATGAACGGGAGTCATGCGCATGGTCACTTGTGTCCAATACTGCGGTTTATTCATAGCCAATGGTGTAGAGTCAATTCCCTTCAGAGGAATAGGAACTTCCAGAGGTTCCAGACTAAAACCGCAGCGTTTAGCAAATGACCAATCCATAAGACTCAGGGCAGCGCCCGAATCCACATAGGCATCGACGGAAATGGAAGACAGTGAAAAAATCAGAGTCACAGACAAAATGAACTTAGGCTGCAGAGTACCAATGGCAAAAGATTTATCAACCCTTTTTGTGCGTTTAGAGCATGCTGATATAACATGAGCTGAATCACCACAATAGAAACACAATCCATTTTTCCGCCTATAATTTTGCCGTTCACTTCTGGACTGAATTCTATCACATTGCATAGTCTCAGGTGCCTGTTCAGAAGACACCGCCAACTGGTGCACGGGTTTGCGCTCCCGTAAACGCCGATCAATCTGAATGGCCATAGCCATAGACTCATTCAGACCTGTAGGCGTAGGGAACCCCATCATAATATCCTTAATGGCCTCAGAAAGACCATTTCTGAAGTTTGCAGCCAGGGCGCACTCATTCCACTGAGTAAGCACCGACCATTTCCGAAACTTCTGACAATATATCTCCGCTTCATCATGCCCCTGAGAGAGGGCTAATAAAGCCTTTTCAGCCTGAATCTCCAGGTTAGGTTCCTCATAGAGCAATCCCAATGCCAGAAAAAACGCATCCACACTGAGCAATGCAGGATCCCCTGGTGCCAATGCAAATGCCCAATTCTGAGGGTCGCCCCGCAGGAAAGATATTACAATCTTGACCTGTTGAGCAGGGTCTCCAGAGGAGCGAGATTTTAAAGAAAGAAACAATTTACAATTGTTCCTGAAATTCAGGAAGGTAGATCTATCTCCAGAAAAGAACTCTGGAATAGGAATTCTAGGTTCAGACATGGGAGTGTGAACAACAAAATCCTGTATGTTTTGAACTTTTGCCGCGAGATTACTCAGGCTGGAAGCAAAACTCTGGACATCCATGTTAAACAGCTAAGATCAGAGCCATTCAAGGGTTAAGAGGAGGTAAGAAGCAGCTAGACAGCAATTAAGGGCTAGGCAGCAAAGCTCTGAAGGAAAAAAAAAAAAAAAAAAAATTCCCTTAAACACTTCTTTCTCCTGCTTCAGCCCAAACAATTAACACTTTGTGGGCCGGCTATACTGTCATGAATCCCAATGGCTAGGGATAGCACAGGACAAGCAAAGTACAAATATATTACGGACGAGCTCTAGGGTGATGGAACCTGGGCTGACCGCTGCCCTACGCCTGACAAACGCAACTAGAGATAGCCAGGGAGCGTGCCTACGTTGGTTCTAGACGCCACGCACCAGCCTAAGAGCTAACTAGCACTGCAGAGAAAATAAAGACCTCACTTGCCTCCAGCGGAATGAACCCCAAAAGATATAGTTGCCCCCCACATGTATTGACGGTGAAATGAGAGGAAGGCACACACATAGAGATGATAGATATAGTTTTAGCAAATTGAGGCCCGCTGTAAACTAGAAAGCAGAACAATACAAAAGGGGACTGAGCGGTCAGCAAAAAACCCTAATCAAAAAAACCATCCTGAGATTACAAGAACCCATGTGCCAACTCATGGCACATGGGGAGAACCTCAGTCCACTAGAGCTACCAGCTAGCATAGAGACATAATAAGCAAGCTGGACAAAAAACCAAACAACTGAAAATCAGCACTTAGCTTATCCTGAAAGATCTGGGAGCAGATAGGCTTATCCTGAAAGATCTGGGAGCAGGTAGGCAGGAACCAAACAGAGCACATCTGAATACATTGATAGCCGGCAAGGGAAATGACAGAAAGGCCAGGTAAAATAGGAAACACCCAGCCACTGATGGACAGGTGGAAACCAAAGGCCGCAACCCACCAAAGTCACCCAGTACCAGCAGTAACCACCAGAGGGAGCCCACAAACAGAATCCACAACAGCTCACCACCTCAGTCGTAGTCTATCTGGATGATATTCTCATCTACTCTCCAGATATTGACTCCCATCGGAGAGATGTTCGCAAAGTTTTTGACCTCTTATGGGCAAACTCCCACAACGCCAAGTTGGAGAAGTGTGTGTTTGAGCAGGAGTCCTTGCCTTTCCTTGGCTATATCATCTCTGGCCAGGGATTGGCTATGGATCCTGTTGTGAATTCCATTTCTCGGACTCCCTCCTGTGGTCATGAATGGTACTTTGGTTAGTTCTGCTCTTGGACTCCCTCTGGTGGCTTTGAGCGGAACTGCTGGTCTCTGAGGTTTGCTTTCTCAGCTGCCCTTGTTTATTGTTATGCTTGCTTCCCTATTTAACTCTACTCAGATCGTTACTTCATGCCAGCTGTCAATGTTTCAGTATTGGTTCAGATCTCTCTTGGACTTCTCTGAGGACCTGTCTACTCCAGCAGAAGCTAAGTCCCTGCTAGTTCATTTGTTGTTACTGCTGCCTGAATATATTTCTTAGTACTGCTAAATTCTAGTCCAGCTTGCTATCATGATATTTCCTTGCTAGCTGGAAGCTCTGGGGGTGCAGTGTTGCACCTCCACACCGTGAGTCGGTGTGGGGGTCTTTTTGCATACTCTGCGTGGTTTTTTGTAGTTTTTTGTGCTGACCGCATAGTTTCCTTTTCTTTCCTCTGACTATTTAGTGAAGTCTGGCCTCCTTTGCTAAAACCTGTTTCATTCCTGTGTTTGTGACTTTCCTCTTAACTCACAGTCAATATATGTGGGGGGCTGCCTTTACCTTTGGGGAATTTCTCTGAGGCAAGGTTAGGCTTCTATTTTTATCTTTAGGGGTAGTTAGCTCTTAGGCTGTGAAGAGGCGTCTAGGGAGAGTTAGGTACGCTCCACGGCTATTTCTAGTGTGTGTGATAGGAGTAGGGTTTGCGGTCAGCAGAGTTCCCACTTTCCCAGAGCTTGTTCCGATTACTAGTTTACTCATCAGGTCATTCCGGGTGCTCCTAACCACCAGGTCCATAACAGGATCCTGCCAAGCTACAGGCTGTGATGGACTGGCAAGAACCCCATTCTCTTAAAGCGGTGCAGCGCTTTATGGGGTTCATTAATTACTATCGCCAGTTCATCCCACACTTCTCAACTTTGGTAGCTCCCTTGGTTGCCCTCACCAAGAAGGGAGCAAATCCCAAGTTGTGGTCGGAGGAGGTCTCCAAGGCCTTTCTCTTGATTAAGTCACACTTCGCTAGTGCTCCCATCCTACATCGCCCCGATGTAGATAAGCCATCTATTATGGAGGTGGATGCCTCATCCGTTGGTGCTGGAGCAGTCCTCTTCCAAAAGGATGCTCAAGGTCGGAAGTATCCTTGCTTCTTCTTCTCCAAGACCTTTTCACCAGCGGAGAGGAATTATTCCATCGGGGACAGGGAGCTGCTAGCCATGAAGTTGGCTTTCTCAGAGTGGAGACACCTCTTGGAGGGAGCTCGCTTTCCCTTCCAAGTGTTCACAGACCACAAGAACTTGGTGTACTTACAGCTGGCCCAGCGACTGAATTCTCGCCAGGCTAGATGGTCCCTGTTCTTCTCCCGGTTCCATTTTACTCTCCATTTTCTCTCCGGGGAGAAGAACATTCATGCCGACGCTCTCTCTTGCTCCATAGTGTCATCTGAGGAGGAGGAGCCTCGGCTTATTGTCCCTTCTGAGAGCCTGAGAACTGTGGCTCTGGTTTTGCTAGAGTCTGTGCCCCCAGGCAAGACTTTCGTTCCATCTAATTTGCGACCGGAGGTTCTCTCTTGGGCTCACTCATCCAGGGTGGGTGGAAATTTTGGGACCAAGAGGACATCTGTGCTTTTGGAGAGGATGTACTGGTGGCCGCATATGGCCCGTGACGTCGGGGACTATATTCGGGCGTGTGTCTCCTGCGCCAAGAATCGGTTTCCTCGGCAATGGCCTGCTGGGCAACTTTACCCCCTGCCAGTGGCAGACAGGCCATGGGAGATGGTCGGGATGGACTTCATGGTGGGCTTACCCAAGTCTCGTAACTGCACCATTATCTGGGTTGTCACCGATCATTTCTCTAAGATGGTGCACTTGGTGCCGCTACTATGGTTACCTTCTGCACGGGCCTTGGTGGCGTTGTTCATTAAACATAGTTTCCGTTTACATGGCATGCCTGATAAAATTGTCAGTGACTGGGGTCCCCAGTTCGCGTCTCGGTCGTTTACTCAGCATAGAACTAAATCTCTCCTCTGCATATCATCCCGAGATGAATGGGTTGGTAGAGAGGGCCAACCAGACTCTTGTGACATATTTGCGACATTTTGTCTCTGCTAGGCAGGATGACTGGGCATCTTTGCTACCTTGGGCAGAATTTGCTCTGAACAACGCCGTAGCCGATTCCACTGGGCAGACTCCTTTTCTCCTTAATTACGGCCAGCATCCGCGTGTCCCTGTGCCCATGCCCGTGTCATCCACTGATTCCAGGGTGGCAGACTGGGCAGTGGAGACACATGACATTTGGGACCACACACAGGATGCCATTCGGGCTTCCAAGGAGAGAATGAGGGTTTCTGCCGATGCTCACCGGCGACCCGCTCCGACCTTCGCTCCTGGAGACTTAGTGTGGCTCTCCGCCCGTAACATCAGGCTGCGAGTTGAGTCCACTAAGTTTGCACCTCGCTACATTGGTCCTTTCAAGGTTCTGGAACAGGTTAACCCTGTGGTCTACCGTTTGGCTATTCCTCCGCGCCTTGGTATCAACGACACCTTCCACGTTTCCCTCTTAAAGCCCGTCTATATTTCCCGGTTTTCGGAGTCATCTGCTGGGACATCAGGTTCGTCCACGGATGAGTACGAAGTGAATGCTATCGTGGGGTGCAAGGTAGTACGTGAAAAAAAAACCTATCAGATGGACTGGAAGGGCCACGGCCCTGAGGACAGAACCTGAAAATCTGTAGAGCACATTCGGGCTCCGCTGCTCATTGCAGCCTTTGAGCGTAGCAAGGCCCAGGGGGGGGGGTAATGTTAGGAGTCGAGTACCCACTTCTGCACAGGGGGAATCTCGAACCATGTCTGCTGCGGTCTCTCATTCTGCATCAGCCGCAGTGGAGCCTGCTCAGCGGAGACGTCGGTCCCAGCGTCTTGCTCAGTCTCACTCTGTGCAAAGGGTTACTGCTGCTTTTCCAGCTTCTGCCATTGAAGCCAGTGCTGGGCAGCGGTGAGCAGACACTTTTGGGACTGAGTCCTGCTTTTCCCCTTCTGAGCATGCCCAGGGCAAGATCTCCTGTTGGAGATCGAGTGTCACATGCTCAGATACTGCAGAAGATCTCATTGGTCCTCCAGGAAGGTCCTGAAGGTGCTCAACTTCTGTGGCAGCCTCCCATTGGTCCTTTTGGGAAGGTCCTGTACATGCTGTAGCTATAAAAGATTTGCATGGCCGCACAGCCATGCGCTAGTATACTCTTGTTTATGTGTGTGTGTTGTGAGTGAAAGTCGCTCATTAATCATCCCCTTCCCTTGTGTTTGAATGCTCGCGTAAGGAGGATGATTGTAATCTAGCGCCCGACTTGTAACCAACACTGGTACACAAGCAGCATCTATTGCTGTTACCACCAGTGCGGCGCCATGCGCTATCACCGCGCTTTCCAAACCCAAGTCTGGGTGGTTAATGGCGTCCGCCAGTGCGGCATCGCATGCACTCTCGTGCTATTAAATTATTAGTTTTGTTACGTGCGGTACTGCGGCCCTGTGAAGCAACAGGGTTTGCCTATTTCACACAGGGTGAAGCTAACTCGTGTGTATCCTCATTGTACCGCCATATAGTCCGTCATTGCTTAGCAGCAGGTTCCATCTCTGCACGGTGGACCCCGGGCAGTGAACGCACTTTATTCCTTTTCTCTAATTATTTGGTGCATTCCGCTAGCCCTAACAAGGGTTATGGCTAAAGTTAGGGTTTGGATTACATTTACAGTTGGGATTAGGGTTGGGATTAGGTTTGGGGTGTGGTTAGGGGTATGGTTGGGATTAGGGTTAGAGGTGTGTTTAGGTTAGGGTTTCAGTTAGAATTGGGGGGTTTCCATTGTTTAGGCACATCAGGTGCTCTCCAAATGCGACATGGTGTCTGATCTCAATTCCAGCCAATTCTGCGTTGAAAAAGTAAAACAGCGCTCCTTCCATTCCGAGCTCTCCCGTGCACCCAAACAGGGGTTTACCCCAACATATGGGGTATCAGCGTACTCAGGACAAATTGTACAACAACTTTTGGGGTCCAATTCCTCCTGATACCCTCGGGAAAATACAAAACCGGGGGCATAAAAATAATCTTTGTGGAAAAATGTTTTTATTTTCATGGCTCTGCGCTATAAACTGTAGTGAAACACTTGGGGGTTCAAAGTTCTCACAACACATCTAGATAAGTTCCTTGGGGGGGTCTAGTTTACAATATTGGGTCACTTGTTGGGGTTTCTACTGTTTAGGTACATCAGCAAATGCAACGTGATGCCTGCAGACCAATCGATCTAAGTCTGCATTCCAAACTGCGCTCCTTCCGAGCTCTGCTGTGCGCCCAAACAGTGGTTTCCCCCCACATATGGGGTATCAGCGTACTCAAGAAAAATAGGTCAACAACTTTTGGGGTCCAATTTGTCCTGTTACCTTTGGGAAAATAAATAATTGCGGGCTAAAATATCATTTTGTGTAAAAAAATGATTTTTTAATTTTCACGACTCTACATTCTAATCTTTAGTGAAACAATTGGGGGTTCACAGTGCTCACTACACATCTAGATAAGTTCCTTAGGGGGTCTTCTTTCCAAAATGGGGTCACTTGTGGGGGGTTTCCACTGTTTAGGCACATCAGGGGCTCTCCAAACGGGACATGGGTTCTGATATCAATTCCAGCCAATTTTGCATTGAAAAGTCAAATGGCGCTCCTTCCCTTCCGAGCTCTGCCATGTGCCCAAACAGTGGTTTACCCCCATATATGGGGAATCAGTGTACTCAGGACAAATTGAACAACAAATTTGTGGTCCAATTTGTCCTTCTACCCTTGGGAAAAAAAAAAATTTGGGGCGAAAAGATCATTTTTGTGAAAAAATCTGATTTTTTTTTACGGCTCTACATTATAAACCTATGTGAAGCACTTGGGGGTTCACAGTGCTCACCACACATCTAGAATAGTTCCTTGGGGGGTCTGCTTTCCAAAATGGTGTCAATTTTGGGGGGTTTCCATTGTTTAGGTACATCAGGGGCTCTCCAAAGGCGACGTGGTGTCCGATCTCAATTCCAGCCAATTTTGCATTGAAAAGTCAAACGGCGCTCCTTCCCTTCCGAGCTCTGCCATGTGCCCAAACAGTGGTTTACCCCCACATATTGGGTATTGCCGTATCCAGGACAAATTGTACAACATCTTTTGTGGTCCAATTTGTCCTGTTTCTCTTGGGAAAATAAAAAATTTGGGGCAAAAATATCATTTTTTAGTGGAAAAAATATGATTGTTTTTACGGCTCTACATTATAAACTTCTGTGAAGCACTTGGGGGTTCAAAGTTCTCACCACACATCTAGATTAGTTCCCTAGCGCGTCTACTTTCCAAAATGGTGTCACTTGTTGGGGGTTTGAACTGTTTAGGCACATCAGGGGCTCTCCAAACACGACATGGTGTCCGATCTCAATATCAAAATTTTGCATTGAAAAGTCAAATGGCCCTCCTTCCCTTCCGAGCTCTGCCATGTGCCCAAACAGTGGTTTACCCCCACATATGGGGTATCGGCATACTCAGGACAAATTGTACAACGTCTTTTGTGGTTCAATTTCTCCTGTTACTCTTGGTAAAATAAAACAAATTGGATCTGAAGTAAAAATTTTGTGGAAAAAAGTTACATGTTCAATTTTTTTTAAACATTCCAAAAATTCTTGTGAAGCACCTGAAGGGTTAATAAACTTTTTGAATGTGGTTTTGAGTACCTTGAGAGGTGCAGTTTTTAGAATGGTGTAACTTTTGGGCATTTTCTGTCATATAGACCCCTCAAAGTGACTTCAAATGTGATGTGGTCCCTTAAAAAAATGGTTTTGCTAATTTTGTTGTAAAAATGAGAAATCGCTGGTCAAATTTTAATCCTTATAACTTCCTAACAAAAAGAATTGTTTCCAAAATTGTGCTAATGTAAAGCAGACATGTGGGTAATGTTATTTATTAACTATTTTATATGATATGACTCTAATTTAAGGGCATAAAAACTAAAAGTTTAAAAATTTCTGTTTTTTTCACAAGTAAACGCAAGTCAAATTGAAGAAATTTTACCAGTATCATAAAATACAATATGTCACGAGAAAACAATCTCAGAATCACCGGGATCCGTTGAAGCATTTCAGAGTTATGACCTCATAAAGTGACAGTGGTCAGAATTGAAAAAAATGGCCTGGTCAGGAAGTTGAAAACAGGCTTCGGGGTGAAGGGGTTAAACACTTCCTGCTTGCGGTGAGCCATGGCTACACAATTCAGAGGTGGGGGGGATTCGCTCTGCACTAGTGTTGAGCGATACCGTCCGATACTTGAAAGTATCGGTATCGGAAAGTATCGGCCGATACCGGCAAAGTATCGGATCTAATCCGATACCGATACCCGATACCAATACAAGTCAATGGGACTCATGTATCGGACGGTATTCCTGATGGTTCCCAGGGTCTGAAGGAGAGGAAACTCTCCTCCAGGCCCTGGGAACCATATTAATGTGTAAAATAAAGAATTAAAATAAAAAATATTGCTATACTCACCTCTCCGACGCAGCCTGGACCTCACCGAGGGAACCGGCAGCGTTCTTTGCTTAAAATGCGCGCTTTTCCTTCCTTCCGTGACGTCACGGCTTCTGATTGGTCGCGTGCCGCCCATGTGGCCGCAACGCGACCAATCACAGCAAGCCATGACGTAATTTTCAGGTCCTTCTAGGCATTCAGTATTTTAAAATTACGTTCCGGCTTTGTGATTGGTCGCGTCGTGGTCACATGGGCGACGCGACCAATCACAAGCCGTGACGTCACGGGAGGCAGGAGACGCGCGCATTTTTAAAATTACGTCACGGCTTGTGATTGGTTGCGTGCCGCCCATGTGACCGCGACGCGACCAATCACAGCAAGCCGTGACGTAATTTCAGGTCCTGATGCCTATTTCTGCATTGAGGACCTGAAATTACGTCACGGCTTGCTGTGATTGGTCGCGTCGCGGTCACATGGGCGGCACGCAACCAATCACAAGCCGCGACGTAATTTTAAAAATGCACGCGTCTCCTGCCTCCCGTGACGTCACGGCTTGTGATTGGTCGCGTCGCCCATGTGACCGCGACGCAACCAATCACAAAGCCGGAACGTAATTTTAAAATACTGAATGCCTAGAAGGACCTGAAAATTACGTCACGGCTTGCTGTGATTGGTCGCGTCGCGGCCACATGGGCGGCACGCGACCAATCAGAAGCCGTGACGTCACGGAAGGAAGGAAAAGCGCGCATTTTAAGCAAAGAACGCTGCCGGTTCCCTCGGTGAGGTCCAGGCTGCGTCGGAGAGGTGAGTATAGCAATATTTTTTATTTTAATTCTTTATTTTACACATTAATGTTGTATTTTACACATTAATGTTGTTTCGATACCGATACCCGATACCACAAAAGTATCGGATCTCGGTATCGGAATTCCGATACAGCAAATATCGGCCGATACCCGATACTTGCGGTGTCGGAATGCTCAACACTACTCTGCACTGTTCAATGCGTGTCTCATTAAGGGAGAAGTTAAGGATTCATGTGGAGGCCCTAGAGGTGGTGGAGGAGGCACAGGCAGTGGAGAAAGTGTTAGATACAGAGGTTTGTCCCGCAAGCCTTGGGGATTGCAAGAGTTGTGGAGCAGCCACTTGTCCACCTGCCCCCACAGCCTCCAGAGTCACCCAGAGCCAAGTCAGCAAGATGTAACGCCCCTGGCCATGTTTGCTCATCCAGATACCAGTGGTGAAATGTACCCTGGAAGACATAGATTTTTTCAAGGAATGGGTGATGTTGTCTTTGACATGCTGGTGTTGTGCAGGCACAGCATTACAAAAGTAAAGGCGACTGGGGAACTGCGACAGCTATCTGCTTTCGGAGCCCGTCTGTATCCATCAGGTGGAAAGGTAGCATTTCCATGGCCAACAGATTGGAGATGGTGGAGTTCAAGCTCTTTGCTTTGGCATGTATAAGAGGAAACATTCTATTACATGACTACAACTGCGGAACCAAGGGCGCTGTGCTGAGAGAGGGTGGAATAGGGTGAACACAACAAAATGGTGGACTGTGAGTGAGGTGCAGGTGGAGATGTTATGGTGAATTGAGAAAGATATGGTGTGCACAGTGAAACAAAAACTGCAGACATCTCCACTACTTTAACAGCTGACGGGCTCTCAGTAAGTTCGACTGTAGGGGATAAACAAGTGGAGATTCTGCAGCCAGAGACATGTCTGAGAACACATGCCACAGTGACTGAGGAGGAAGAAGCAGCAGATGTGGTTGATGGGACAGTTGGTAGTTGGTGAGGCCTGCTAGTCAGCATTTTAGCGCAATGTGATCTGCTGACTAATGCATGTTGATCTCGCATGTTCCGGTTCATGCAGTAGTCAAATTAATGCAATTTTTGCCTCTACTGGGTCATTTTTTGCAAAGTTGGAAGAAAACATGAGTTGGTTCATCCTTTTCAGTCTCAAAAAATACCCAGGCTAGGCAACCTTTGCTGCACCTGTGAACTGCAGCACCACGTTTGCTGCTGGTGACAGCCAGAGTTGTGGCTGAGGATGCAGTGCTTGTTGTGGTTGCATCACTCCATGTCTGTGCCGCAAGCCGCAATGTAACCTCCTTGTCTTCCTCCTCCTCCACCTTCTCTGCTGAGCTACTCATCTGCATGCTTCTGGGTTCACACCAAGTAGATCACCTCATCATCATCATTTCTGTTCTCCCACTCCTGAGAGTCACCCTCCTTCGCTTCCTGACCGGACAGCACAGTACTGTCCACGTGCGCCTCAGGTATCTGAGTCTTCTCAGGATCACCTCCACTTCTGGGAGTTAATGTGTGGTGCCGAGGGTCAAGTTTACTGTATGCTGTATTTCGTCAGGCCCTTGATCCAACAGGAAAAAATTTGGGGCATCGGTGCAGATGCTTTCCTCCTCTGGATTCTGTGATTCTTTGGAGCAGACCTCTGATGCCCATGTAATAGAATGTGTGAACATCTCTGCAGACTCATCTGTGGTTCACGACAGTCAGTTGGCCAGTTTGAGACATTTGACAAGGAGTAAAACAAGGTAATTGGGGTGCCAGCTCTGAAAATTGTACTGTATGTGATGTTAAAGTGGAGAAAGAGGAGGAGAGGCCACTTGATGCAGCGCTTGCCATCCACTGTGTGGCTGCCAAGGACAGGGGGTCTAATAGCCTGTCCAGTAACAGATGTTGTCAGTTGTCTTTGGATAGGAAGAGACAGTATTTACTCAGTAGAGTTTTCAGTAACATTACCACCTAACCCACATACACGTTGAACACCAAGCCTATTACCCCTTCCACCATGGCTTCACTTTTCCCCACTCCTGTTGGATGTACCCTTTCCCTTTTTTAACAGCTGTTTCACAACCCTAGAACCACGCCCGTCAGTGACCTGTAACTCAATCAACAATCAGTATTTATTTGCTGAGATAGTGTGCCTGCAAAATAATATTAGCCCAAATGATTTTGATTAGGAAATTGGGCCTGATACTTGCACAGCAATATTAGCGCAAACAATTTTGAGTAGGAAATGGGGCCTGGTGCTTTCACCCCAATATTAGCCCAAACGATTTTGGTTAGAAAATGCGGCATGTTGCCTGTACTCCAATATTAGCCCAAACAATTTTGATGATTTAGAAAATGTGACCTCCTGATTGCATCACAGTATTAGTCAAAACAATTTTGATTTGTAAATCTGGACTCCTGCCTGCACAACACTAATAGCATAAACTAGTTAGTTGCAGGATGGTCGATTTCACAAAGGATCCTATCAACCTATATGACAACTTGCAGGAGAAGCCTCTCTGTGCTGTTACACTTACAAAATGGCACCAGCAAAACAATATGTCTGCTTTTTATATAGAGTGGGACATGTGACTTCGGAATGTACACATATTTATTTAATTAAAAAAAAATTCAGTCAACCACTCCTCTGACCTATACACAACCCCCCACCTCATAAAACACGTAACCCCTCATAAAACATGGAAGTACTAACAAAAGCATTAGTGGAAACTTGATCATTTACTGCGCTGCCCCACAATTTAACCGACTTTGCGGAAAAGTGCTAGGGAATCCGAACATGAATCTGAATGAGCTACGTTCGTGCCGAATTTCAAATTGGCTAACGTTTTCCGAACAAGTTTGCTCTTCTCTAGTCCCTACACAATCTTGGCACCTCCAGCATTGATTAGACAGCATGAGAGTATACAGTGACGCAATGAATAAGTTCCACCCACTTGCCAATTTATTCATACGTTTTTAGGATAAACAACCAAGGAAAATTTCCAGGAAGAATAATAGAAATGTTACAATATAGACTTATAAAAAAATATTTCCCAGAATTCTTCTATTATGGTGCATACATACATTTCCTAAAACACACATTTCAGGAAAGGTAACAATGTCTCTTTGTGTTTGATTTCCTCATTTTATTTTTGTATGTAGACATTGAAGGGGTTAGGGAAAGGAAAATGAAAGATTCTAGGGCTGCTAGAGGAACAGTGCTGACCTCTGTACCATGCTTCTACTTATCTATAAAGACTGTAATATCACAGAAACTGCACATTCAGTGATAGGGCATGACCGTATTTTCGGTCCACGTGGCATTCGACAAAATATCGGATCGCACTTGGACCAATGTTATTCAATTGTGACATGCATATGTCCGATATTCATCTCGGATCTCAGTAGTACTGTAATCAGTCAACATCTGTGACCGTCGATACTTTTTTACTGCTGGTCAAAGCTGCTGGCTCACATGCTGTCATCTGACAGTATAGGACTTGTGATGCTCTGACCGGTGGTAATGACAGTCTGTATCAGTGATCAGAGCCCGTGTTTGTCAAACAGTCATGCAGATATCAGTGTGGGAAACAACGGATCTTCGGGCCCCCATTCATCTGAATGGAGTCAGAGTTCGTGTTCGAGTTCACGTACCATTCTGGTACCTGAACTGAACTTTTTTAAATTGTTCAGCCGAAACCGCCAGACCTGAACATCCACGGGTTCGACCATCTATACTCATCTCTATTCATGAGTTTCCAAATGTCCAGACCCACAAAAATGCCGTCCTTCAATTTTGCTTTGGACAGTCCCTGAAACTTGGTGCACAGGTATAGTACTTAAAAGTCTCTCCTTCTTTCGGCAGAACTTTCGCAAACTGCTTAATCAGCCCAAGCTTCATGAGGAGTATTGGAAGGAGAAATTTAGTGGATTCAACTAAACGTTCTGCAACTATATTAACCCTTTCGCGCCTGATACTGGTAAAATGTATTTGATATGACTTGCGTTTATTTATTAAAAAAATGGAAATATGGCAAAAATTTTGAACATTTTGCAATTTTATTTTTTTTTACTTTTATGCCCTTAAATCAGAGAGTCATATCACACAACATAGTTAATATATAACATTTACTACATGTCTACTTTACAGCAGAACAATTTTTGAAACATACATTTTTTTTGGTAGGAAGTTATAAGGGTTAAAAATTGACCAGCGATTTCTCATTTTTTCCAACAAAATTTACAAAACCTTTTTTAAGCACCACCTCACATTTGAAGTGAGTTTGGGGGGGTCAATATGACAGAAAATACCAAAAAGTGGCACCATTCTAAATACTGCACCCCTCAAGGTACTCAAAACCACATTCAAGAAATTTATTAACACATCAGGTGCTTCACAAGAATTAATGGAATGTAGAAGGAAAAAATAAACATGTACTTTTCTTTCACAAAAATTTTCCTTTAGACTTAAAGGGAACCTGTCACCCTCCCAGGCGTTTGTAACTAATAGAGCCATCTTGTGCAGCACTAATGCTGCATTCTGACAAGGTGGCTCTTTTAGTTATTGTTCATTGCACTGCAGAAATAATCGCATTTGAATTTGGTCCCTCATACCTGTGAAATCGCCAGGGAGGCAGGTCTTTCCCCCCTCATCCAGACGCCTCCCAGCCGTCACTCTGCGAGAAGGGCGCCGCCTCCTCGGTGTTATTCAGTTGTCCAGGCGCCTGCGCGGTCATATTCTGCCTTGGGCATGCGCAGTTCATGCTGCCCGACAACTGACATCACTTGACGTCTTGTTTACTGTTCCTGCGTGCACGTGCGGCCCGAGATCCTTGCAGGCGCTGCACCCAGGCACAAGATGGCTCTTTTAGTTCCAAGCGCCTGGGGGAGTGACAGGTTCCCTTTAATTTTTTTTAATTTCGCAAGGGTAACAGGAAAAAAATGGACTATACAGTTTGTTTTCCAATTACTCCTGTGCATGCAGAAACCCCATATTTGGGGGAAATCTACTGTTTTGGCACATGACAAAGCTCGGAAGGGAAGGAGCTCCATTTGACTTTTTGAATGCAAAATATGCTGCAATAATTAGCGGTTACCATGTTGCGTTTGGAGAGCCCCTGATGTGCCTAAACAGTGGAAACCCCCAACAAGTGACACCATTTTGGGAACTAGACCCCTTAGGAAACTTTTCTAGATCTGTATTTAGCACCTTGAACCCAGAGGTGCTTCACAGAAGTTTGTAACGTAGAGCCATGAAAATAAATAAAATAAAATTTTTCCCAAATAAATCTTTTTAGCTCTATATTTTGCATTTTCATAAGGGTAAAAGGTGAAATTGCACCATACAATTTGTTGTGCAATTTCTCCTGATCACGCCGATACCCCATATGTGGGGTAATACTACTCTTTGGGCACACGGCAGGGCTTGGAAGGGAAGGAGCGCCATTTGACTTTTGGAATGCAAAATTCGCTGGAATCGATAGAGGACACCATGTTGCGTTTGGAAAACCCCTGACTTTCCTAAACAGTGGAAACCCCCCAAAAGTGACCCCATTGTGGAAACTAGACCCCTCAAGGAATTTTTCTAGATGTCTTGTGAGCACTTTGAACCTCCAGGGGCTTCACAAAATTTTAGAATATTAAGCCGTCAAAGAAAAAAAAAAAATTTTACCACAGAAATGCTATTTTAACCCTCACTTTTTAATTTCCACAAGGGTAGCAAGAAAAAATGGACCCCAAAGTTTGTTGTGCAATGTCTCCTGAGTATGCCAATACCCAGTATGTGGAGGAAAACTGTCTGGGAGTACGACACAGGGCATGAAAGTGAAGGAGCGCCATATTACAGTACAGGTTTTGCTGCATTGGTTTGAGGGGCCATGTCCCATTGCCAGAGCCCCTGAGGTGCCAGAACAGCTGAAACCCCTGTAAGTGACCCCATTTTACAAACTACACCTTTCAATGAGTTCATCTAGGGGTGCAGTGATCATATTAACACCACAAGTGTGTCACAGAATTTGATACCGTTGGGAAGTGAAGAAAAAAATAATTACATTTTTACCACACAAAAATTGTTTTAGCAACAGATTTTACATTTTCACACTGGGAAATTAGCAAAAATGGTGCCAAAATGTGTTAAACAATTTCTTCTGAACTTGGCAATACCCCATATGTGGCTGCACAGTACTGCTTGGCCACACAGCAAGACTCTGGAGGGACGGAGCGCTATTTGACTCTTGGAGAACACATTATTATAGAATAGTTCCAGACTCCATATAAAGAGCCCCTAAATGCCAGAAAAGCAAATCGCCCCTCAAATGACCCCAGTTTGGAAATTACACCCCTTTAGGAATTTATCTACAAGTGTAGTGATGATTTTGACTCCATAAGTGTTTTTCAGAAACAGGCAGCAGTGGATGTTGCTGAGTGAAAAATGCAAACTGCTGTTGTAGTGACCAGTACGCTGTAGTGACCAGTACGTTGCAGTCACCAGCACATTATATTCAGCCTGTGCTTCTGGATACATGCACCCATAAATGAGGTGGGCTTTCATCACTACAGAAATGCCAAACCTGTGGATGAAATATGTGGTTTAGGTGCACTGTGGGGCTCAGAAGAAAGGGGGGCATTTGAATTTGGGAGTGCAGAGTTTGTTTTGGCGGGTGAGAAGCCATTTAGCTTTTCCAGAGCTTTTGTGCAACCAGTAATGTGGAAGCCCCCTATATTTCCGTTAACAGATGACGGACCTGAGTGAGGACTTTTTTTGTGGAATGAGTTGAAGCTTTTATTGGGAACATTTTACATAACGTTTGGGATCACATTTATCTGCCGCTCTACGCTGAGCAATTACTTTGTGGTTTCCATCTAAAATGCTGAGTGACGTGACAGATGAAACCCAGATTCATTCACTATCATGAGGCAGCAGAGTTACTCTGGACTCTGTCTGGCCTCTGTTCAGTCCTGACTGTGCTTTTATGTATTACTAAAAAGACACCTCCGGATCACAGGTCTTATGGCGTCCACAGTGTCTCCATCTGCCTCATTATATTTTTCCATATTTAAGCAGACAGAGTCATGTGATGGCTTGTTTTTTGCGGGTCGAGCTGACGTGTTTATTGGTACCATTTTTGGGCACATGACATTTTTTGGTTGGGAGACAGAATGATCAAAAGCCAAGAATTCACGAATTGTTTTTTTTTTTTAAATGACATTCCATGTGTAGTAAAAATAATAAGGTAACTTTATTCTTCGGGTCAGTACGATTACAGTGATACCACATTTATATTCTTTTTTTACGTTTTGCCGCTTTTCACAATAAAAACTATTTTATAGAAAAATTAATTGTTTTTGCATCGCTTTATTCTTAAAGCTATAACTTTTTTTTTTTCCCCTCTTAGATCTGTATGGCAGTTTGTTTTTTGTGGGACAAGATGACACTTTCAGTGCTACCATTTTTATTTTGATATGACTTTTTGATTGCATTTTATTCAACTTTTTGTTTGGCAGCATGATGAAAAAGCAAACGTTTTTGCTCCGTTTTTTTATTTTTATTTTTTTATGGTGTGCACTGAAGGAGTGAACATGTGTGACTGTTTTATAGGTTGGCTTGTTCCGGGCGCCAGTGGCAAATTTGCCAATCCTAGTGCTCTGTGGCAAATGCCAAGCGTCCTGCATGGTGTTGGGCTGTCAGCACAACCCCCATCTGTGTACATCTGGCACTCAGACCATCCTCATGGAGTCGGTTTCTAACCGTTTGCGCAGACAAATGCACATTTAGCCTGCTGGAGGTCATTTTGCAGGGCTCTGGCAGTGTTCCTCCTTGCGCAAAGGCTGAGGTAGCGGTCCTGTTGCTGGGTTGTTGCCCTTCTGCGGCCCCCTCCATGTCTCCTGGTGTACTGGCCTGTCTACTTGTAGCATCCACCTCTGACACTACGCTGACAGACACAGCAAACCTTCTTGCCACAGCTCGCCATAATGTGCCATCCTGGATGAGCTGCACTACTTGAGCCACTTGTGTGGGTTGCAGAGTCCGTCTCATGCTACCACGAATATGAAAGCACAACCAACATTCAAAAGTGACCAAAACATCAGCCAGAAAGCATTGGCACTGATATGTGGTTTGTGTTCCCCACCTGCAGAACCACTCCTTTATTGAGTGTGTCTTGTTAATTGCCAATAATTTCCATCTGTTGTCTATTCCATTTGCACAACAGCATGTGAAATTGATTGTCAAACAGTGTTGCTTCCTAAGTGGACAGTTTGATTTCACAGAAGTTTGATTTATTTGGAGTTATATTCTGTTGTTTAAGTGTTCCCTTTATTATTTTTGAGCAGTGTATATATATATATATATATATATATATATATATATATATATATATATACATATACACCGTATTTTTTTGATTATAAGATGCACCGGATCATAAAATGCACCCCAAAGAAAAATAGGGAAAAAAAGTTAATTCGTCAAATGAGGGTCCGTCTTACAGTCTGAACTATTCAGCTTACCAGGGGGGTAGGGTGTGATCGGAAGCACTGGTGGAGATCTCAATCTACACATGCTCTGCCTCCAGCGGCCATTTTCCTGGAGGTCAACGCATTACAGCAATGGAAGTGCGGGGGCTCCAGTCTTTCACAAAATGTCAGCATAGCCCCCGCACCAACGGGCATATGCAAAACTGCTGCACAACAGCCTGAGTTGAGACTCCTGGTAAGTACATCTAGACTATAAGACACCCCCCCATTTTCCTCCAAACTTTTTTGGGGAAAAAGTGCATTTTATAGTCCGAAAAATACAATATACATATATCTATATGTGGAATTATATACTTAACAAAAAAGTGTGAAACAACTGAAAACATGTCTTATATTCTAGGTTCTTCAAAGTAGCCACCTTTTGCTTTGATGACTGCTTTGCACACTCTTGGCATTCTCTTGATGAACTTCAAGAGGTAGTAACCAGGAATGGTCTTCTAACAATCTTGAAGGAGTTCCCAGAGATGCTTAGCACTTGTTGGCCCTTTTGCCTTCACTCTGCGGTCCAGCTCA
Source organism: Ranitomeya variabilis (assembly GCF_051348905.1). NCBI lineage: Eukaryota > Metazoa > Chordata > Amphibia > Anura > Dendrobatidae > Ranitomeya > Ranitomeya variabilis. The sequence goes on along the minus strand of NC_135233.1, from coordinate 1,015,692,311 downwards.
CCCCAAACCATCTCGATTGGGTTCAGGTCTGGTGACTGTGGAGGCCAGGTCATCTGGCGTAGCACCCCATCACTCTCTTTCTTGGTCAAATAGCCCTTACACAGCCTGGAGGTGTGATTGGGGTCATTGTCCTGTTGAAAAATAAATGACGGTCCAACTAAACGCAAACCAGATGGAATAGCATGCCGCTGTAAGATGCTGTGGTAGCCATGCTGGTTCAGTATGCCTTCAATTTTGAATAAATCCCCAACAGTGTCACCAGCAAAACACCCCCACACCATCACACCTCCTCCTCCATGCTTCACGGTGGGAACCAGACATGTAGAGTCCATCTATTCATCTGTTCACCTTTTCTGCGTCGCTCAAAGACACGGTGGTTGGAACCAAAGATCTCAAATTTGGACTCATCAGGCCAAAGCACAGATTTCCACTGGTCTAATGTCCATTCCTTGTGTTCTTTAGCCCAAACAAGTCTCTTCTGCTTGTTGCCTGTCCTTAGCAGTGGTTTCCAAGCAGCTATTTTACCATGAAGGCCTGCTGCACAAAGTCTCCTCTTAACAGTTGTTCTAGAGATGTGTCTACTGCTAGAACTCTGTGTGGCATTGACCTGGCCTCTTATCTGAGCTGCTGTTAACCTGCGATTTCTGAGGCTGGTGACTCGGATAAACTTATCTTTAGAAGCAGAGGTGACTCTTGGTCTTCCTTTCCTGTGACGGTCCTCATGTGAGCCAGTTTCTTTGTAGTGCTTGATGGTTTTTGCCACTGCACTTGGGGACACTTTCAAAGTTTGCCCAATCTTTCAGACTGACTGACCTTCATTTCTTAAAGTAATGATTGCCACTCGTTTTTCTTTACTTACTGTAGTTGCTTTTTTCTTGCCATAATACAAATTCTAACAGTCTAGTCAGTAGGACTATCAGCTGTGTATCCACCAGACTTCTGCACAACACAACTGATGGTCCCAACCCCATTTATAAGGCAAGAAATCCCACATATTAAACCTGACAGGGCACACCTGTAAATTGAAAACCATTCCCGGTGACTACCTCTTGAAGCTCATCAAGAGAATGCCAAGAGTGTGCAAAGCAGTCATTAAAGCAAAAGGTGGCTACTTTGAAGAACCTAGAATATAAGACATAATTTCAGTTGTTTTACACTTTTTTGTTAAGTATATAATTCCACATGTGTTAATTCATAGTTTTGATGCCTTCAGTGTGAATGTACAATTCTCATAGTCATGAAAAATCTTTAAATGAGAAGATGTGTCCAAACTTTTGGTCTGTACTGTATATATATAATATAGTACCCATAGTCCGGACAATACAAATACATATACAGTGGGGCAAAAAAGTATTTAGTCAGTCAGCAATAGTGCAAGTTCCACCACTTAAAAAGATGAGAGGCGTCTGTAATTTACATCATAGGTAGACCTCAACTATGGGAGACAAACTGAGAAAAAAAAATCCAGAAAATCACATTGTCTGTTTTTTTATCATTTTATTTGCATTTTATGGTGGAAAATAAGTATTTGGTCAGAAACAAAATTTCATCTCAATACTTTGTAATAAATCCTTTGTTGGCAATGACAGAGGTCAAACGTTTTCTGTAAGTCTTCACAAGGTTGCCACACACTGTTGTTGGTATTTTGGCCCATTCCTCCATGCAGATCTCCTCTAGAGCAGTGATGTTTTTGGCTTTTCGCTTGGCAACATGGACTTTCAACTCCCTCCAAAGGTTTTCTATAGGGTTGAGATCTGGAGACTGGCTAGGCCACTCCAGGACCTTGAAATGCTTCTTACAAAGCCACTCCTTCGTTGCCCTGGCGGTGTGCTTTGGATCATTGTCATGTTGAAAGACACAGCCACATTTCAACTTCAATGCCCTTGCTGATGGAAGGAGGTTTGCACTCAAAATCTCATGATACATGGCCCCATTCATTCTTTCATGTACCCGGATCAGTCGTCCTGGCCCCTTTGCAGAGAAACAGCCCCAAAGCATGATGTTTCCACCACCATGCTTTACAGTAGGTATGGTGTTTGATGGATGCAACTCAGTATTCTTTTTCCTCCAAACACGACAAGTTGTGTTTCTACCAAACAGTTCCAGTTTGGTTTCATCAGACCATAGGACATTCTCCCAAAACTCCTCTGGATCATCCAAATGCTCTCTAGCAAACTTCAGATGGGCCCGGACATGTACTGGCTTAAGCAGTGGGACACGTCTGGCACTGCAGGATCTGAGTCCATGGTGGCGTAGTGTGTTACTTATGGTAGGCCTTGTTACATTGGTCCCAGCTCTCTGCAGTTTATTCACTAGGTCCCCCCGCGTGGTTCTGGGATTTTTGCTCACCGTTCTTGTGATCATTCTGACCCCACGGGGTGGGATTTTGCGTGGAGCCCCAGATCGAGGGAGATTATCAGTGGTCTTGTATGTCTTCCATTTTCTAATTATTGCTCCCACTGTTGATTTCTTCACTCCGAGCTGGTTGGCTATTCCAGATTCAGTCTTCCCAGCCTGGTGCAGGGCTACAATTTTGTTTCTGGTGTCCTTTGACAGCTCTTTGGTCTTCACCATAGTGGAGTTTGGAGTCAGACTGTTTGAGGGTGTGCACAGGTGTCTTTTTATACTGATAACAAGTTTAAACAGGTGCCATTACTACAGGTAATGAGTGGAGGAAAGAGGAGACTCTTAAAGAAGAAGTTACAGGTCTGTGAGCCAGAAATCTTGATTGTTTGTTTCTGACCAAATACTTATTTTCCACCATAATATGCAAATAAAATGATAAAAAAACAGACAATGTGATTTTCTGGATTTTTTTTTCTCAGTTTGTCTCCCATAGTTGAGGTCTACCTATGATGTAAATTACAGACGCCTCTCATCTTTTTAAGTGGTGGAACTTGCACTATTGCTGAATGACTAAATACTTTTTTGCCCCACTGTATATATATATATATATATTACCCATATCATTATTATTTTGTTATTTCTTTTTTAAATATTTGTACAACTTCTTTTTACTTTTGTGTTTTTTTACTTAGTCCCACTTTTTGCAGTCTAATTGCTGTCATAGAGCATTGCAGTGCTTTATATACTGTCAGCCCTGCAGACCCAAGTTAGTTAGATCATGCACTGCGCATGATCTAACTATCTTGCTAGTGCCCGGAGACCCGTTTGTCATCATGACGACATCGGGTCAGCATGGCAACGATTGAGCCCCCACTATGATGCCAATTGGAGGGCAGAGGGGGCTCACCCTCTCTGCCTGCCTTCTAAATTCTACGATCGATATCTATCGCAGCATATAGGGGGTTAAAGTGTCGGAAGCAGTGCGGACACCATTTTTGGCACTGAGTGCTGTGTGTCAGCTGTTAGAATCAGCTGACATCTTTCGGCAATCGTTCGCGTAAAGCCCCTGTGCACACGACATCACCTGGATGTATCCATATGTTCAAGGTCGGTAAGTGTACACTGACCTGGATGTATGGATACGTCCAAAGTCGTGAAGGGGTTAAGGATGCTTTCGGTTTGCATTTTACATTCAATGTTTCTCATTTAAGCAATTAAATAAAAACAATGTGTAGCTTTTTATGCTTTATTAGCATTATTGTATTCTCAAACTGATTTGTACAATATTGTATTGTTGATTATTAATTTGATTAACATAATTGTGAGTAACAATGTCTAGTTAGGCTGAATAGTGATCCTAAATGTCCTGTGTGCAGTAACCATGAATTTGCTTTAGCTTCAAAAAGGTCAGGATGTAAAGGTGGCTGTTGCTCTTTGTTCAACTGTTACTAGACATGGCTGCCCTGAGGCCTAGATAGATTTCAGGATCCTGTAACACCATCGCAATAAATATATCAAGATAACTTGCTTCTGAGAACTATTGCCTGCAGCTCAAAATGTAAATTACAGAATCAATGGAAAGTTAGCTATTGTACAGAAACACCCTCACAAAATGGTCTGCTGTCAACGAGGAGTGTCCTCATACATATTACTGACTCGTTATATAGTAAAAGACAATCCAACGCAACATGAGAATTTTATGGTGGCAAATATAGATATTGATGCTGTGTTTTGTAAATTACTATATAATAAAAGGTGAAATTTCTTTAAAAAAAATAAGTATGTTTGCTTGAAATAGCACCGTAGATGACCCATGGTCTTTCTGCAATTGCAGCTCAATTCCATGAAAGTGAAAGCGACTGAGCAGTAATAAAACAGACGATAATGTCTGGTGAAATTTAACTGAAGGAAAAAATTAAATTGCAGAGTTTTGTTCTGTGGGGGAGATTTCAGAGAGAGGTGATGTAGGTCTCAGAAAAGATCATTGGCCATGGACACAGGTAAGTCATACTGCCGTTCAGAAGTACCCGGTGTAGTGACTAGCTGCAAAAACCATAAGACAAATGGGCTGCATTTTCCCAAAATATAGTTCTGATCAGGTGTAGATTTTTGTATCCAAGCAGTGAACATCCTGAAGTACCAGTGGGAGAGAAAAAGTGGCACAAGACTTTGATGCTACATAGTATTGATACCATGTGAAAGTTGCACTGCCATTCAAAAGCACATGCTGTACCAACGAGATGAAGATGCTGTAAGGTAAAAAGACTTTATTCTTCACATTGATTTTCACAGCATAGACTTTTGCATCATAATCTCCATTTCATTTACACAGTGATTTACAGCACATTTAAGATTTTTCACTTTAAAGCTGCAGATAATTTAAGAAATTGTGCATGTGTTATAGACTCACTGGGTGAGGTGGATCCTCGAAGCCCAAGATCCAGGTGGACATACGAGACATGGGCGTCCGTGCAGCAGGATAGTGAGGCATCCATGTTATAGGTTAAAGAGGTACTATAAACATCAAACATGTAGCAGAGGTACTGGAAGCTGCAGGTGGACTGGAGACATCTGGGAGACCACGGACAGGTAGCAGAGGTACTGGAAGCCACAGGCAAACAGGAGATGTCCTGGCATCTGCAGGTGGACATGCAGCAGAGGTCCTGAAAGACCAGGGAGAGGTTGCAGAGGCCCTCGAAGTCGCAAGCGGACAGGAGACATCATGTAGCCCACAGGCAGACACATAGTGGAGGTTCTTTCTGGAAGACCAGGAACAGGTAGCAGAGATCCTGGAAGCTGCAAGTGGACAGGGGATGTCCTGGAAGCTGCAGGCAGAAATGTAGCAGAGGTCTTGGAAGACCAGGAACGGGTAGCAGAGGTTCAGAAAGACTAGAAACTGGTAGCAGAGATACTGAAAGCTGCAGGAAAACAGGAAACATACTGGAGATGGCAGACAAGTAGCAGAGGTACTGAAAGCAGCAGGCATAACAGAGATATCTGGGAGACCACAGACAGATAGCAGAGGTCCTGGAAGATCAGGAACAGGTAGCAGAGGTAACCAGAAACTTAAAGCAGACCGGAGTAATCCAGGAGACTGGGTACAGGCAGCAGAAGTTCTGAAAGTTGCAGGCAGACAGGTAACTGAGAAACTGGAAGCCTCAGGCAGTCAGGAGAAGTCTTCAAGACCACAGACAGGGAGAAGTGCACAGACAGACTGAAAATCTTAATACCAAGACATACGTGTATCATGGTAAGCCTTATATAGGCCTAGGTAGATTATCACATGGGAGCACGCTAGGCTACTTGATGTGGAGCACAAGAAAGTTTAGAGGACTGGAGTTAAGGGAACAGAGTCCAGACCCAGGACAGGTGTGCAACAGTATTATCCACATTAGGAAATTTTCTTTGCTTTATTTATAAAAATATTTTTTGGTTCTTTTCTTAGACTGGATCTTAAATAATTGAAACGGTTACAATTATTTACAGAAGATAAAGCATTAAATAATAGAACATTTTTTACATTCAACAAGTAACTATATATCCAAGTGTCACTTCTGTTATCGGGTGTCCTGAGTAGTGTTGAGCATTCCGATACCGCAAGTATCGGGTATCGGCCGATATTTGCTGTATCGGAATTCCGATACCGGGTTCCGATATTTTTGTGATATTGGAAATCAGAATCGGAAGTTCCCAGTGTATGGTTCCCAGGGTCTGGAGGAGAGGAGACTCTCCTTCAGGCCCTGGGATCCATATTCATGTAAAAAATAAAGAATTAAAATAAAAAATATGGATATACTCACCCCTCCGGCGGCCCCTGGACCTTACCGATGTAACCGGGAGCCTCCGTTCCTAAGAATGAGGAGTTTAGGACCTGCGATGACGTCGCGGCTTGTGATTGGTCGCGTGAGCGGTCACATGAGCGGTCACGCGACCAATCACAAGCGGCGACATCATCGAAGGTCCTAAACTCCTCATTCTTAGGTACGGAGGCTGCCGGTTACATCGGTAAGGTCCAGGGGCCTCCGGAGGGGTGAGTATATCCATATTTTTTATTTTATTTTTTTATTTTTTACATGAATATGGATCCCAGGGCCTGAAGGAGAGTTTCCTCTCCTTCAGACCCTGGGAACCATCCAGGATAGCTTCCGATACTTGTGTCCCATTGACTTGTATTGGTATCGGGTATCGATATCGGCGATATCCGATATTTTTCGGATATCGGCCGATACTATCCGATACCGATACTTTCAAGTATCGGAAGGTATCGCTCAACACTAGTCCTGAGACCAGGGGCTCCTTCAGTGTTGCTAACGCTAGGGATTCCCTAGCTAACCCTGTTCTCCAGATTACTTCTGATAGTGAAGATCCTGGGGACCCGTACCTTGCCTTAGCTCCTGAATCTGCCCTGAATCTGTACTCTTCCCCAACCCAGGGAAGAGGGGAGTAATAGTGTACCATAATACACCAACCAGACTAATAAAGTAATACAAAAGGGTAACAAACATACAAATATACACACATAAACAACAGAGCAATGCACCGAGGAGTGGAGGATGGGGTTAAACCAAAGTAGAAGGAGAAAGGAAATTATCCCTCACTCAAAACCTAGCAACAGTCACAGATAAATCCACCAAGTGCCTTCTCCAATTATAACCACCAACAACAACCTCCAGCCATGTAGCAAAGCATGCTCTGAAAATGAGTGCTAGCCAGGACTCAGTTTATATAGGAGATGGGAGTGGCAAACAGTGCACAGCTGAGAGCTCCAGGAGCTCTCAACAGAGCAGACTAACTCCTGCACTGCTCAACAAAATTTACACCATTTCATAAGAAGATGAAGTGCTTCTAATCCGTACAAGAGTAGGTGAAATCAAACCCTGCGGTCTTCTGGCTCCTCTCTGTCGCGGTAAACCCGCGACACCAAGTTCATGAATTTGAAGTTTTCAAAAATGCAAAAGGTGGTCCTCCGGCTTCTCAATGCATCCCAATTTGATTTTTCCCAGCAAACCCACGTTTGGAATGTGCTGTAAGAGGATTGAGATCAGTTACTCCTCTAACCTAATGCTGATACTGAATGGATTTGGCAGCATGTACTACTGAAACCAGAAGTTAAGATGCCCTTTTTAGTTTTCTCAGAGCCTATAAATAAATCTGGGCCACCTAAAACTGAATATTATACCACTAGGTAAGGAACATGTGCAACTAGAAATGGAATCATAAGAACATAACACTGTTAGGCTGCCGTCACACTATCAGTATTTGGTCAGTATTTTACATCAGAATTTGTAAGCCAAAACCAGGAGTGGAACAATCAGAGGAAAAGTCTAATAGAAACATATGCACCACCTCTGCATTTATCACCCACTCCTGGTTTTGGCTTACAAATACTGATGTAAAATACTTACCAAATACTGATAGTGTGACGGCAGCCTTAAACGGTAGTACTGAGGTCTGGAAATTATGCCACTAAGTTACAAAGGACTGAATTGAAAAGGATGGCATTGGGTCATCAGTAGTTTAAATTCCATGCTGTATGATCAGGAATGCCTTTCTCAAAGTCTTCTATGGGAAAAGCTTTCCTGATCTTATAGAATGTACACAATTGTGATATTGCCTGCACACATGAGAAATTAGTATCAAAGGTTTTTTTTTCTAAGAAAAGAAAAGTAATCAGTAGTGTTGAGCGATACCTTCCGATATCGGAAAGTATCGGTATCGGAAAGTATCGGCCGATACCGTCAAAGTATCGGATCTAATCCGATACCGATACCCGATCCCAATGCAAGTCAATGGGACGAAAATATCGGAATTAAAATAAACCCTTTATAAACTTGTAGGTTCATTCTACATGAAGGAAAACAACTAAGAATAATGTAGGATGTATTGGGGGACGTGGCGGAGACATTAAAGGCACAGAGGTTTAGCCCAAACAAATAGAATAGCAGGTTTTTTTGTTTTTTTTATGACGTTCGGTGTTAGAAAGATTTTGACTATGTTACTTATTTATTTTTTATTTCAGGTATTGATGTTTCACTACTTCCACGTCCTTCACCTTCTTTTTTACTTCTCCCACACTTTCTTCTTCATTATCCTCATCATCAGCTTCTTTGACATCAACTATCTTCACCTTATTCATCTTCTTCTTCTTCTACCTATATATTTTTTTTTTTTTTTACATTGTTCATATTCTTTTTATTTAACTATTATCTTTTTCATATTCAACTTCTTCATCATATTCTTATTTGTGACAGGCATTCCCGTAGTTGTTATCTATAAAAGTTTGAAGATTACACCTTCCGTTCTGCCTGTCACAAAAGAGTTACATTTGTCCGCGTTCAGTTTGGCCTGCAGCATCAGGCTTTATCCAGGGGCACCACGAGGAGGAACGGACTCACCCCCATACACTGCTTAGTCTTCTTCTGCTTATAATTTAGATAATATATTTTGCTCTGATATTTAGTCTTATGCTTAATGTTCTTCTGCTCTTTGTTCTGCAGCCTCTTGTTCTTCTGCCTCTCGGTCTCCCATGTCGTCGTCGTCTCCAGGGTCGTCGTCTCCAGGGTCGTCGTCTCCGGGGTCGTCGTCATCGGGGTGGTCTTCAGGGTCATCGTCTCCAGGGTCGTCGTCATCACGGTGGTTGTCGTCTCTGGTGTCGTCGTCATCTTAGGGGTGGTCTTCCGGGTCATCGTGTTTAGTCTCTTGAACTTGGAAATGTAGCAGAAGGTACAAGAAGGCTGAGAAAATGCCGAGAAACAGCTGATGGAACTGGAACTCGGATGGCTACCCGAAGGTCCAAGAGCCAATGGAACTACCGAGGACCAGCTGACGTTACTGGAACCCGGTTACTAAGCAGGAGGTACCCGTGCCTGAAAGCACTACCAAGGACCACCTGACGTTGGTGGAACTCGGATACCCAGAGGGAGGCACCTAAGCCAAAGGCTCTGCCCGGAACCAGCTGATGGTACTGGAACCAGGATGGGGAGCAGAAGGTACAAGAGCAAAAGACACTGCCGAGAACCAGCTGACGGTGCTGGAACCCGGATGGGTAGCCGAAGGTCCAAGAGCCAATGGAACTACCGAGGACCAGCTGACGTTACTGGAACCCGGTTACTAAGCAGGAGGTACCCGTGCCTGAAAGCACTACCAAGGACCACCTGACGTTGGTGGAACTCGGATACCCAGAGGGAGGCACCTAAGCCAAAGGCTCTGCCCGGAACCAGCTGACGGTACTGGAACCAGGATGGGGAGCAGAAGGTACAAGAGCAAGTGTCTGCGTGGCTTTTGCAGGACACGATGCCGGCTGCACAGCAGGGGAACAGCTGGCGGTGCTGAACCCCACTGACACATTGGCTGGTGTTTTTCTCTGTGCAGCTAGCAGTACCGGGCCCCAACTGGCGGTGTTAGAGCCCAGGGTCAGCAGGAGGAGGAGATGGAGCAGAGTGTAGGCCGAAGCCTGCACTGGCGGCAGCTTTGGGTCTGTTGTGTCTGCGTGGCAGTTGCAGGACACGTTGCCGGCTGCACAGCAGGGGAACAGCTGGCGGTGCTGAAGCCCACTGACACATTGGCTGGTGTTTTTCTCTGTGCAGCTAGCAGTACCGGGCCCCAACTGGCGGTGTTGGAGCCCGGGCTCTGCAGGGGGAGCACAGTGTAGGCCGAAGCCTAATTGAACCAATTTCAAAGGTAACCTTTAACCCCCCCTCAGGTGTTACAAAGTAGAAGAGCCACAGCTTATGCAGCAGTAGTGCTGCACAAGTCAAAGGTTGCTCTTTTAATTTTTCTCCTTGCACACGCTGAATGAAACACGTATAACATTTAGCCCTTTATACAGTCAAACTGTGTTGGAGGCGCGAGTTCCCTTCGTAATGAGACGCAGCACAGATGTCAAGAATCCCACCTTGGTGCTGGGTGCAGCCTCCTGAGCGTTGTTATTTGCTGTACAGGAGTCTGCGCTGTCGTGTTATCCCCTGGCCTAGCGCTGTTAGCGCTGCCCATCTTCTGACATCATTTAATGTCGGCCGGTGCGGTTTGCGATGACCATGAATCCCAGCCCCCCAGTGTCTTAACATTGTTAAAACACTGCGGGGCTGGGATTCATGGCCTGGCGCAGTACATATGTTCGCCTCTCGCTTGGGTTCTTACACCCGCTTCAGACTATGCGGCGTCAGCTGATCCCTTATCGCATGCCACGGCCATGAAGCCGCACAGTCTGAAGAAGGCGGAAGGAGATGAGGGACAGGCGAACTGATGCACTGCTCATGCCCATCAATCACACCCTCGCAGTCCCAATAAATAAGACACCGAGGGGCGTTGTGTGGGTCAGGGCGGCCGCAGAGGCGCAGGCAGCCAAACAATGATGCCAGAAGATGGGCAGCGCTACCAAGGGGGTTGCAGCGTGTCATTACAAAGAAAAGTCACACCTCCGGGACGGTTAAATGGTCACACAGAGGACACATTTTAGACGTGTTTTCAGTTCCACATGTGCGAGGAGAATACGTTTATGAGCCACCTTGCACACATGCAGCATTACCGCTGTACAAGGTGGCTGTAAAATGTACAAACGCCTGGGGGAGGGGGGAAAGGTTCCCTTCAATTTCAGTTCTTGTGTCTGCGTGGCTTTTGCAGGACACGATGCCGGCTACACAGCAGGGGAACAGCTGGCGGTGCTGAACCCCACTGACACATTGGCTGGTGTTTTTCTCTGTGCAGCTAGCAGTACCGGGCCCCAACTGGCGGTGTTAGAGCCCAGGGTCAGCAGGAGGAGGAGATGGAGCAGAGTGTAGGCCGAAGCCTGCACTGGCGGCAGCTTTGGGTCTGTTGTGTCTGCGTGGCAGTTGCAGGACACGTTGCCGGCTGCACAGCAGGGGAACAGCTGGCGGTGCTGAACCCCACTGACACATTGGCTGGTGTTTTTCTCTGTGCAGCTAGCAGTACCGGGCCCCAACTGGCGGTGTTGGATCCCGGGCTCTGCAGGGGGAGCAGAGTGTAGGCCGAAGCCTAATTGAACCAATTTCAAAGGTAACCTTTAACCCCCCTCAGGTGTTACAAAGTAGAAGAGCCACAGCTTATGCAGCAGTAGTGCTGCACAAGTCAAAGGTTGCTCTTTTAATTTTTCTCCTTGCACACGCTGAATGAAACACGTATAACATTTAGCCCTTTATACAGTCAAACTGTGTTGGAGACGCGAGTTCCCTTCGTAATGAGACGCAGCACAGATGTCAAGAATCCCACCTTGGTGCTGGGTGCAGCCTCCTGAGCATTGTTATTTGCTGTACAGGAGTCTGCGCTGTCGTGTTATCCCCTGGCCTAGCGCTGTTAGCGCTGCCCATCTTCTGACATCATTTAATGTCGGCCGGTGCGGTTTGCGATGACCATGAATCCCAGCCCCCCAGTGTCTTAACATTGTTAAAACACTGCGGGGCTGGGATTCATGGCCTGGCGCAGTACATATGTTCGCCTCTCGCTTGGGTTCTTACACCCGCTTCAGACTATGCGGCGTCAGCTGATCCCTTATCGCATGCCACGGACATGAAGCCGCACAGTCTGAAGAAGGCGGAAGGAGATGAGGGACAGGCGAACTGATGCACTGCTCATGCCCATCAATCACACCCTCGCAGTCCCAATAAATAAGACACCGAGGGGCGTTGTGTGGGTCAGGGCGGCCGCAGAGGCGCAGGCAGCCAAACAATGATGCCAGAAGACGGGCAGCGCTACCAAGGGGGTTGTAGCATGTCATTACAAAGGAAAGTCACACCTCCGGGACGGTTAAATGGTCACACAGAGGACACATTTTAGACGTGTTTTCAGTTCCACATGTGCGAGGAGAATACGTTTATGAGCCACCTTGCACACATGCAGCATTACCGCTGTACAAGGTGGCTGTAAAACGTACAAACGCCTGGGGGAGGGGTGACAGGTTCCCTTCAATTTCAGTTCTTGTGTCTGCATGGCTTTTGCAGGACACGATGCCGGCTACACAGCAGGGGAACAGCTGGCGGTGCTGAACCCCACTGACACATTGGCTGGTGTTTTTCTCTGTGCAGCTAGCAGTACCGGGCCCCAACTGGCGGTGTTAGAGCCCAGGGTCAGCAGGAGGAGGAGATGGAGCAGAGTGTAGGCCGAAGCCTGCACTGGTGGCAGCTTTGGGACTGTTGTGTCTGCGTGGCAGTTGCAGGACACGTTGCCGGCTGCACAGCAGGGGAACAGCTGGCGGTGCTGAACCCCACTGACACATTGGCTGGTGTTTTTCTCTGTGCAGCTAGCAGTACCGGGCCCCAACTGGCGGTGTTGGAGCCCGGGCTCTGCAGGGGGAGCAGAGTGTAGGCCGAAGCCTAATTGAACCAATTTCAAAGGTAACCTTTAACCCCCCCTCAGGTGTTACAAAGTAGAAGAGCCACAGCTTATGCAGCAGTAGTGCTGCACAAGTCAAAGGTTGCTCTTTTAATTTTTCTCCTTGCACACGCTGAATGAAACACGTATAACATTTAGCCCTTTATACAGTCAAACTGTGTTGGAGGCGCGAGTTCCCTTCGTAATGAGACGCAGCACAGATGTCAAGAATCCCACCTTGGTGCTGGGTGCAGCCTCCTGAGCGTTGTTATTTGCTGTACAGGAGTCTGCGCTGTCGTGTTATCCCCTGGCCTAGCGCTGTTAGCGCTGCCCATCTTCTGACATCATTTAATGTCGGCCGGTGCGGTTTGCGATGACCATGAATCCCAGCCCCCCAGTGTCTTAACATTGTTAAAACACTGCGGGGCTGGGATTCATGGCCTGGCGCAGTACATATGTTCACCTCTCGCTTGGGTTCTTACACCCGCTTCAGACTATGCGGCGTCAGCTGATCCCTTATCGCATGCCATGGCCATGAAGCCGCACAGTCTGAAGAAGGCGGAAGGAGATGAGGGACAGGCGAACTGATGCACTGCTCATGCCCATCAATCACACCCTCGCAGTCCCAATAAATAAGACACCGAGGGGCGTTGTGTGGGTCAGGGCGGCCGCAGAGGCGCAGGCAGCCAAACAATGATGCCAGAAGACGGGCAGCGCTACCAAGGGGGTTGCAGCGTGTCATTACAAAGGAAAGTCACACCTCCGGGACGGTTAAATGGTCACACAGAGGACACATTTTAGACGTGTTTTCAGTTCCACATGTGCGAGGAGAATACGTTTATGAGCCACCTTGCACACATGCAGCATTACCGCTGTACAAGGTGGCTGTAAAACGTACAAACGCCTGGGGGAGGGGTGACAGGTTCCCTTCAATTTCAGTTCTTGTGTCTGCATGGCTTTTGCAGGACACGATGCCAGCTACACAGCAGGGGAACAGCTGGCGGTGCTGAACCCCACTGACACATTGGCTGGTGTTTTTCTCTGTGCAGCTAGCAGTACCGAGCCCCAACTGGCGGTGTTAGAGCCCAGGGTCAGCAGGAGGAGGAGATGGAGCAGAGTGTAGGCCGAAGCCTGCACTGGCGGCAGCTTTGGGTCTGTTGTGTCTGCGTGGCAGTTGCAGGACACGTTGCCGGCTGCACAGCAGGGGAACAGCTGGCGGTGCTGAACCCCACTGACACATTGGCTGGTGTTTTTCTCTGTGCAGCTAGCAGTACCGGGCCCCAACTGGCGGTGTTGGAGCCCGGGCTCTGCAGGGGGAACAGAGTGTAGGCCGAAGCCTAATTGAACCAATTTCAAAGGTAACCTTTAACCCCCCCTCAGGTTTTACAAAGTAGAAGAGCCACAGCTTATGCAGCAGTAGTGCTGCACAAGTCAAAGGTTGCTCTTTTAATTTTTCTCCTTGCACACGCTGAATGAAACACGTATAACATTTAGCCCTTTATACAGTCAAACTGTGTTGGAGACGCGAGTTCCCTTCGTAATGAGACGCAGCACAGATGTCAAGAATCCCACCTTGGTGCTGGGTGCAGCCTCCTGAGCATTGTTATTTGCTGTACAGGAGTCTGCGCTGTCGTGTTATCCCCTGGCCTAGCGCTGTTAGCGCTGCCCATCTTCTGACATCATTTAATGTCGGCCGGTGCGGTTTGCGATGACCATGAATCCCAGCCCCCCAGTGTCTTAACATTGTTAAAACACTGCGGGGCTGGGATTCATGGCCTGGCGCAGTACATATGTTCGCCTCTCGCTTGGGTTCTTACACCCGCTTCAGACTATGCGGCGTCAGCTGATCCCTTATCGCATGCCATGGCCATGAAGCCGCACAGTCTGAAGAAGGCGGAAGGAGATGAGGGACAGGCGAACTGATGCACTGCTCATGCCCATCAATCACACCCTCGCAGTCCCAATAAATAAGACACCGAGGGGCGTTGTGTGGGTCAGGGCGGCCGCAGAGGCGCAGGCAGCCAAACAATGATGCCAGAAGACGGGCAGCGCTACCAAGGGGGTTGCAGCGTGTCATTACAAAGGAAAGTCACACCTCCGGGACGGTTAAATGGTCACACAGAGGACACATTTTAGACGTGTTTTCAGTTCCACATGTGCGAGGAGAATACGTTTATGAGCCACCTTGCACACATGCAGCATTACCGCTGTACAAGGTGGCTGTAAAACGTACAAACGCCTGGGGGAGGGGTGACAGGTTCCCTTCAATTTCAGTTCTTGTGTCTGCATGGCTTTTGCAGGACACGATGCCGGCTACACAGCAGGGGAACAGCTGGCGGTGCTGAACCCCACTGACACATTGGCTGGTGTTTTTCTCTGTGCAGCTAGCAGTACCGGGCCCCAACTGGCGGTGTTAGAGCCCAGGGTCAGCAGGAGGAGGAGATGGAGCAGAGTGTAGGCCGAAGCCTGCACTGGCGGCAGCTTTGGGTCTGTTGTGTCTGCGTGGCAGTTGCAGGACACGTTGCCGGCTGCACAGCAGGGGAACAGCTGGCGGTGCTGAACCCCACTGACACATTGGCTGGTGTTTTTCTCTGTGCAGCTAGCAGTACCGGGCCCCAACTGGCGGTGTTGGAGCCCGGGCTCTGCAGGGGGAGCAGAGTGTAGGCCGAAGCCTAATTGAACCAATTTCAAAGGTAACCTTTAACCCCCCCTCAGGTGTTACAAAGTAGAAGAGCCACAGCTTATGCAGCAGTAGTGCTGCACAAGTCAAAGGTTGCTCTTTTAATTTTTCTCCTTGCACACGCTGAATGAAACACGTATAACATTTAGCCCTTTATACAGTCAAACTGTGTTGGAGGCGCGAGTTCCCTTCGTAATGAGACGCAGCACAGATGTCAAGAATCCCACCTTGGTGCTGGGTGCAGCCTCCTGAGCGTTGTTATTTGCTGTACAGGAGTCTGCGCTGTCGTGTTATCCCCTGGCCTAGCGCTGTTAGCGCTGCCCATCTTCTGACATCATTTAATGTCGGCCGGTGCGGTTTGCGATGACCATAAATCCCAGCCCCCCAGTGTCTTAACATTGTTAAAACACTGCGGGGCTGGGATTCATGGCCTGGCGCAGTACATATGTTCTCCTCTCGCTTGGGTTCTTACACCCGCTTCAGACTATGCGGCGTCAGCTGATCCCTTATCGCATGCCATGGCCATGAAGCCGCACAGTCTGAAGAAGGCGGAAGGAGATGAGGGACAGGCGAACTGATGCACTGCTCATGCCCATCAATCACACCCTCGCAGTCCCAATAAATAAGACACCGAGGGGCGTTGTGTGGGTCAGGGCGGCCGCAGAGGCGCAGGCAGCCAAACAATGATGCCAGAAGACGGGCAGCGCTACCAAGGGGGTTGCAGCGTGTCATTACAAAGGAAAGTCACACCTCCGGGACGGTTAAATGGTCACACAGAGGACACATTTTAGACGTGTTTTCAGTTCCACATGTGCGAGGAGAATACGTTTATGAGCCACCTTGCACACATGCAGCATTACCGCTGTACAAGGTGGCTGTAAAACGTACAAACGCCTGGGGGAGGGGTGACAGGTTCCCTTCAATTTCAGTTCTTGTGTCTGCGTGGCTTTTGCACGACACGATGCCGGCTACACAGCAGGGGAACAGCTGGCGGTGCTGAACCCCACTGACACATTGGCTGGTGTTTTTCTCTGTGCAGCTAGCAGTACCGGGCCCCAACTGGCGGTGTTAGAGCCCAGGGTCAGCAGGAGGAGGAGATGGAGCAGAGTGTAGGCCGAAGCCTGCACTGGCGGCAGCTTTGGGTCTGTTGTGTCTGCGTGGCAGTTGCAGGACACGTTGCCGGCTGCACAGCAGGGGAACAGCTGGCGGTGCTGAACCTCACTGACACACTGGCTGGTGTTTTTCTCTGTGCAGCTAGCAGTACCGGGCCCCAACTGGTGGTGTTGGAGCCCGGGCTCTGCAGGGGGAGCAGAGTGTAGGCCGAAGCCTAATTGAACCAATTTCAAAGGTAACCTTTAACCCCCCCTCAGGTGTTACAAAGTAGAAGAGCCACAGCTTATGCAGCAGTAGTGCTGCACAAGTCAAAGGTTGCTCTTTTAATTTTTCTCCTTGCACACGCTGAATGAAACACGTATAACATTTAGCCCTTTATACAGTCAAACTGTGTTGGAGGCGCGAGTTCCCTTCGTAATGAGACGCAGCACAGATGTCAAGAATCCCACCTTGGTGCTGGGTGCAGCCTCCTGAGCGTTGTTATTTGCTGTACAGGAGTCTGCGCTGTCGTGTTATCCCCTGGCCTAGCGCTGTTAGCGCTGCCCATCTTCTGACATCATTTAATGTCGGCCGGTGCGGTTTGCGATGACCATGAATCCCAGCCCCCCAGTGTCTTAACATTGTTAAAACACTGCGGGGCTGGGATTCATGGCCTGGCGCAGTACATATGTTCGCCTCTCGCTTGGGTTCTTACACCCGCTTCAGACTATGCGGCGTCAGCTGATCCCTTATCGCATGCCACGGCCATGAAGCCGCACAGTCTGAAGAAGGCGGAAGGAGATGAGGGACAGGCGAACTGATGCACTGCTCATGCCCATCAATCACACCCTCGCAGTCCCAATAAATAAGACACCGAGGGGCGTTGTGTGGGTCAGGGCAGCCGCAGAGGCGCAGGCAGCCAAACAATGATGCCAGAAGACGGGCAGCGCTACCAAGGGGGTTGTAGCATGTCATTACAAAGGAAGGTCACACCTCCGGGACGGTTAAATGGTCACACAGAGGACACATTTTAGACGTGTTTTCAGTTCCACATGTGCGAGGAGAATACGTTTATGAGCCACCTTGCACACATGCAGCATTACCGCTGTACAAGGTGGCTGTAAAACGTACAAACGCCTGGGGGAGGGGTGACAGGTTCCCTTCAATTTCAGTTCTTGTGTCTGCATGGCTTTTGCAGGACACGATGCCGGCTACACAGCAGGGGAACAGCTGGCGGTGCTGAACCCCACTGACACATTGGCTGGTGTTTTTCTCTGTGCAGCTAGCAGTACCGGGCCCCAACTGGCGGTGTTAGAGCCCAGGGTCAGCAGGAGGAGGAGATGGAGCAGAGTGTAGGCCGAAGCCTGCACTGGCGGCAGCTTTGGGTCTGTTGTGTCTGCGTGGCAGTTGCAGGACACGTTGCCGGCTGCACAGCAGGGGAACAGCTGGCGGTGCTGAACCCCACTGACACATTGGCTGGTGTTTTTCTCTGTGCAGCTAGCAGTACCGGGCCCCAACTGGCGGTGTTGGAGCCCGGGCTCTGCAGGGGGAGCAGAGTGTAGGCCGAAGCCTAATTGAACCAATTTCAAAGGTAACCTTTAACCCCCCCTCAGGTGTTACAAAGTAGAAGAGCCACAGCTTATGCAGCAGTAGTGCTGCACAAGTCAAAGGTTGCTCTTTTAATTTTTCTCCTTGCACACGCTGAATGAAACACGTATAACATTTAGCCCTTTATACAGTCAAACTGTGTTGGAGGCGCGAGTTCCCTTCGTAATGAGACGCAGCACAGATGTCAAGAATCCCACCTTGGTGCTGGGTGCAGCCTCCTGAGCATTGTTATTTGCTGTACAGGAGTCTGCGAGGTGGTGTTATCCCCTGGCCTAGCGCTGTTAGCGCTGCCCATCTTCTGACATCATTTAATGTCGGCCGGTGCGGTTTGCGATGACCATGAATCCCAGCCCCCCAGTGTCTTAACATTGTTAAAACACTGCGGGGCTGGGATTCATGGCCTGGCGCAGTACATATGTTCGCCTCTCGCTTGGGTTCTTACACCCGCTTCAGACTATGCGGCGTCAGCTGATCCCTTATCGCATGCCACGGCCATGAAGCCGCACACTCTGAAGAAGGCGGAAGGAGACGAGTGACAGGCGAACATATGCACTGCTCAAGCCCATCAATCACACCCTCGCAGTCAAAATAAATAAGACACCGAGGGGCGTTGTGTGGGGCAAGGCGGCCGCAGAGGCGCAGGCAGCCAAACAATGATGCCAGAAGACGGGCAGCGCTACCAAGGAGCTTGTTGCGTGTCAATACAAAGGAAAATCACACCTGAGGGACTTTTTAATGGTCGCAGAGGACTCATTTTAGACGTGTTCAGTTCAACCTGGGCAAGGAGAATAAGTTTCTGAGCCACCTTGCACACATGCAGCATTACTGTCGTACAAGGTGGCTGTAAAACGTAGAAACGCCTGGGGGAGGGGGGACAGGTTTCCTTCAATTTCAGTTCTTGTGCCTGCGAGGCTTTTGCAGGACACGTTGCCGGCTACACAGCAGGGGAACAGCTGGCGGTGCTGAACCCCACTGACACATTGGCTGGTGTTTGGCTCTGTGCAGCCAGCACATCTGGGCCCCATCTGGCGGTGTTAGAGCCCAGGGCCAGCAGGAGGAGGAGAGGGATTACAGTGTAGGCCGAAGCCTGCACTGGAGCAAGTTGAAAGGGAAACTTTAACCCCCCCCCAAGCGTTTGTAGCTGAAAGAGCCATCGTGTACAGCACTAATGCTGGAAAAGGTAAACTTAGCTCTTTTAATTATGGTCCTTGCACATGCTGAACCTAACACTTATGAAAAGTGTCCCCTCCTACCGTGATACCGTCCGGTTGGTGGAACTGTCCTTTGTGATGTGACGCAGCACAGCCGTCATTCTTACCCCCTTGACGCCGTGCGCCGCCTCCTCAGCGTTGTTTGAATCAGTCCCGGAGCCTGCGCTGTTAGGTTAGCCCTTGGCCATGCACACATTTTGCGCTGCCCGTCTTCTGACATCATTTGGTGTCGGGCTGGCTGCGCCTGTGCGGCCGCGCTGGCCGAGAGCCCGCCTCGCAGTGTCGTCTAATGTAATCCCACCGCGGGCCTGGGATCCGTGGCCATGCGCAGTGCATATCCTCACCTCTCACTCCCCTCCCTACGGCTTCTTCAGACTGTGCGGTGTCACAGACCGTGGCATGCTATTAGGGACCAGCTGACACCGCACAGTCTGAAAAAGCCGTAGGGAGATGAGTGAGAGGTGGAGGTTCAGATATGCACTGCGCATGTCCATGGATCTCAGGCACCCAGTGGGATTAAATCAGAAGACAGTACGAGGCAGCGCAGCCAGCCTGACACCAAATGATGTCAGAAGACGGGCAGCGCAAAATGTGTGCATGGCCAAGGGCTAACCTAACAGCGCAGGCTCCGGGACTGATTCAAACAACGCTGAAGAGGCGGCGCACGGCGCCAAGGGGGTAAGAATGATGGCTGTGCTGCGTCACATCACAAAGGACAGTTCCACCAACCGGACGGTATCACGGTAGGAGGGGACACTTTTCATAAGTGTTAGGTTCAGCATGTGCAAGGAGCACCACGAAAAGAGGCACTTTTTCCCTTTGCATCATTACTGCTGCACAAGGTGGCTCCTTCAGTAACAAACACCTGGGGGGGACAGGTTCCCTTAAATTTAACTTGTTGTGCCTGCGTGGCGGTCGCAGTACACGTTGCCGTATACACAGCAGGGGAACAGCTGGCGGTGCTGAACCCCAATAACACATTGGCGAGGTGTTTGGCTCTGTGCGGACAGCACTTCTGGACAACAACTAGCGGTGTTGGAGCCCAGGGACAGGTGGAGGAGGAGGAGGTGGAGGAGGTAGGAGGGATTGCCACACACACAGCAGGGGAACAGCTGACGTTACTGAACCCCAATAACAGAGGAGGGACTGTTGGGACTGTATGGACAGCACTTCTGGATGGCAACTAGTGGTGTTGGAGCCCAGGGACAGGTGGAGGAGGAGGAGGTGGAGGAGGAGGTAGGAGGAGGTAGGAGGGATTGCCACACACACAGCAGGGGAACAGCTGACGTTACTGAACCCCAATAACAGAGGAGGGACTGTTGGGACTGTGCGGACAGCACTTCTGGATGGCAACTAGCGGTGTTGGAGCCCAGGGACAGGTGGAGGAGGAGGAGGTGGAGGAGGTAGGAGGGATTGCCACACACACAGCAGGGGAACAGCTGACGTTACTGAACCCCAATAACAGAGGAGGGACTGTTGGGACTGTGCGGACAGCACTTCTGGACGGCAACTAGCGGTGTTGGAGCCCAGGGACAGGTGGAGGAGGAGGAGGTGGAGGAGGTAGGAGGGATTGCCACACACACAGCAGGGGAACAGCTGACGTTACTGAACCCAAATAACAGAGGAGGGACTGTTGGGACTGTGCGGACAGCACTTCTGGACGGTAACTAGCGGTGTTGGAGCCCAGGGACAGGTGGAGGAGGAGGAGGTGGAGGAGGTAGGAGGAGGTAGGAGGGATTGCCACACACACAGCAGGGGAACAGCTGACGTTACTGAACCCCAATAACAGAGGAGGGACTGTTGGGACTGTGCGGACAGCACTTTTGGACGGCAACTAGCGGTGTTGGAGCCCAGGGACAGGTGGAGGAGGAGGAGGTGGATGAGGTAGGAGGGATTGCCACACACACAGCAGGGGAACAGCTGACGTTACTGAACCCCAATAACAGAGGAGGGACTGTTGGGACTGTGCGGACAGCACTTCTGGACGGCAACTAGCGGTGTTGGAGCCCAGGGACAGGCGGAGGAGGAGGAGGTGGAGGAGGTAGGAGGGATTGCCACACACACAGCAGGGGAACAGCTGACGTTACTGAACCCCAATAACAGAGGAGGGACTGTTGGGACTGTGAGGACAGCACTTCTGGACGGCAACTAGCGGTGTTGGAGCCCAGGGACAGGTGGAGGAGGAGGAGGTGGAGGAGGTAGGAGGAGGTAGGAGGGATTGCCACACACACAGCAGGGGAACAGCTGACGTTACTGAACCCCAATAACAGAGGAGGGACTGTTGGGACTGTGCGGACAGCACTTCTGGACGGCAACTAGCGGTGTTGGAGCCCAGGGACAGGTGGAGGAGAAGGAGGTGGAGGAGGTAGGAGGAGGTAGGAGGGATTGCCACACACACAGCAGGGGAACAGCTGACGTTACTGAACCCCAATAACAGAGGAGGGACTGTTGGGACTGTGCGGACAGCACTTCTGGACGGCAACTAGCGGTGTTGAAGCCCAGGGACAGGTGGAGGAGGAGGAGGTGGAGTAGGTAGGAGGAGGTAGGAGGGATTGCCACACACACAGCAGGGGAACAGCTGACGTTACTGAACCCCAATAACAGAGGAGGGACTGTTGGGACTGTGCGGACAGCACTTCTGGACGGCAACTAGCGGTGTTGGAGCCCAGGGACAGGTGGAGGAGGAGGAGGTGGAGGAGGTAGGAGGGATTGCCACACATACAGCAGGGGAACAGCTGACGTTACTGAACCCCAATAACAGAGGAGCGACTGTTGGGACTGTGCGGACAGCACTTCTGGACGGCAACTAGCGGTGTTGGAGCCCAGGGACAGGTGGAGGAGGAGGAGGTGGAGGAGGTAGGAGGGATTGCCACACACACAGCAGGGGAACAGCTGACGTTACTGAACCCCAATAACAGAGGAGCGACTGTTGGGACTGTGCGGACAGCACTTCTGGACGGCAACTAGCGGTGTTGGAGCCCAGGGACAGGTGGAAAAGCAGAGGAACACAATGTGGGCCGAAGCCTGATTGGAGAAAGTCGAAAGGGAACCTTTAACCCCCCCCAAGGCGTTTGTAGCTGAAAGAGCCAGCTTGTGCAGCACAAAAGATGCAAAAGGAAAAGGTGGCTCTTTTCATGATGCTCCTTGCAAACACAGAACTAAACACTTATAAAATGTGTCCCCTGAAACCGTGAGACCGTCCCGGAGGTGGGACTTTCCTTCGTAATATGACGCAGCACAGCCTTCATTCTTACCCCCCCGGCACCGTGCCATGGCTCCTCAGCGTTGTTTGATTCCGTCCCGGAGCCTGCGCTGTTATGTTATCCCTTGGCCAGGCACATTTAGCGCTGCCCATCTTCTGACATCATTTGGTGTCAGGCTGGCTGCGCCTGTGCGGACGCGCTGGCCGAGAGCCCGCCTCGCAGTGTCGTCTAATGTAATCCCACCGCGGGCCTGGGATCCATGGCCATGCGCAGTGCATATCCTCGCCTCTCACTCCCCTCCCTACGGCTTCTTCAGACTGTGCGATGTCACGGCCGTGGCATGCTATTAGGGACCAGCTGACACCGCACAGTCTGAAGAAGCCGTAGGGAGATGAGTGAGAGGTGGAGGTTCAGATATGCACTGCGCATGTCCATGGATCTCAGGCCCCCAGTGGGATTAAATCAGAAGACACTGCGAGGCGGGCTCTCGGCCAGCGCGGCCGCACAGGCGCAGCCATCCTGACACCAAATGATGTCAGAAGACGGGCAGCGCTAAGTGTGCCTGGCCATGGGATAACATAACAGCGCAGGCTCCGGGACGGAATCAAACAACGCTGAGGAGCCGGGGCACGGCGCCAAGGGGGTAGGAATGACGGCTGTGCTGCGTCATATTACGAAGGAAAGTCCCACCTCCGGGCCGGTTTTACGGTATCAGTGGACACATTTTATAAGTGTTAAGTTCTGCGTGTGCAAGGAGCTAAACAAAAATAGCTACCTTTTCCTTGTGCAGCATTACTGCTGCACAAGGTGGCTCTTTCAGTAACAAACGCCTTCGGGGGGGGGACAGATTCCCTTACATTTCAGTTGTTGTGTCAGCGTGGCGGTCGCAGGACACATTGCCAGCTACACAGCTGGGAATCAGCTGACGTTACTGAAACCCAATAACACTGGGTCGTATGTTTTGACTGTGCAGACGGCACTTCTGAGCCTCAACTGGCGGTGTTGGAGCCCAGGAATTTAAGTTCAGGTGGTAGAAAGATGAACACAACAGGAGACCTGGATAACGTAGACAGTGACCTAATTATTTAATCAGGAAGAGGAGTGGCAAATTCCTGCGAGATCCAGGCCTTGTTCATTTTCAGGAAAGTAAGCCGGTCAATGTTATCGGAGGATAGTCGCATGCGACGGTCAGTTAGTACACCACCTGCAGCACTAAAGACACGTTCCGATAATACACTGGCCGCAGGGCAAGACAGCACCTCCAATGCATACTGGCTTAGCTCTGGCCATGTATCCAGCTTTGAGACCCAAAACTTCAAAGGTGAAGAGCCGTTTGGGAGTACAGCAAGAGGGCAAGACATGTAGTCTGTCACCATCTGACGGAACCGTTGCCTCCTGCTGACTGGAGCCGTCTGTGATGGTGTAGACTTTTGTGGCGGGCACAGAAAACTGTGCCACAGTTGGGCCATACTGGTCTTGACTTGGGCAGAGGCACTGCTTCTGCTCCCTCTTTGTGCAGAGCCTCCTCCACTGCCTGGACGCACTGAGCTGCTTTGGAATGCACTAGCAGCACTTCTCTCAGTTGGAATGGAGAAGATGATGGAATTCACCAGTGTGTCTTGGTACTCCCGCATTTTTCGCTCCCGGTTCAACGGTGTGATGAGGCTTTCTACGTTGTCCCGGTAGCGAGGATCGAGGAGGGTGAACACCCAATAATCAGACATGTTGAAAATGTGGGCGATGCGGCGGTCGTTTCTCAGGCACTGCAGCATGTAATCCACCATGTGCTGCAGACTGCCAACTGCCCAAGAAACGCTGTCCCCTGCTGGAGGCGTGATCTCTGCCCGCTCGTCATCACCCCACCCTCGCTGTACACACTGAGTACTGGACAATTGTGTAACTCCCTCCTCTGGACGGATGTCTTCCTCCTCCATTGACTCCTCCTCCTCATCCTCCTCACAAACTGTCCCCTGCCTACGCGTTTGTGAGGAACCACGTGGCGCTGACTGTCCAGAAGATGATGGAAATGCTGAATCCTCATCCTCCACCTCTTCCACAACATCATCCCTTAGCGCTTGCAGTGATTTTTCAAGCAGGCAGATAAGGGGGACAGTCATGCTGACTAGTGCATCATCTGCACTCGCCATCCGCGTGGAATAATCAAAGGGACGCAAAACCTGGCAGACGTCATTCATAGTGGCCCACTCTGTGGTTGTGAAGTCTGTACGGCGCTGAGTGCGACTTCTTTGCACCTGAAGCAGCTGGTACTCCATTACAGATTGCTGCTGCTCACACAACCGCTCCAACATATGTAACGTGGAATTCCACCTGGTAGGTAGGTCACATATGATGCGATGTTACGGCAGGCGGTGTCGGCGCTGCAGAGCCGCAATGCGCGCTTTTGCCGTGCTGGAACGCCGCAAGTGAGCACACTCTAGGCGGACCTTGTGCAGCAGTGCATCAAGATCCGGATAGTCCCTCAAAAAACTCTGCACGACCAAATTGAGCACATGTGCCAGACATGGGATGTGAGTGAGGTTGCCGAGGCCCAGAGCTGCCACCAGATTTCGGCCATTATCACACACTACCATGCCTGGCTGGAGATTCGCTGGCACAAACCACACATCGCTCTCCTGCTTGATGGCATTCCAGAGCTCCTGCGCTGTGTGGCTTCGATTCCCCAAATAAATTAATTTCAAGACGGCCTGTTGACGTTTGGCCACGGCTGTGCTCATGTCGGTCGTAACAGGTAAACGTTCATCACGGGTCCATGTGGAGGTGGACTGTGACGGCTCCTGCAGCGATGATTCTGAGGAACTGGTGTAAGAGGAGGAGTCAATGCGTACAGAATGGATTCCTGCAATCCTTGGAGTGGGCAGGACACGTCCTGCGCCACTCGCACGGTCTGTACCCGGCTCAACGACATTAACCCAATGGGCAGTGAGGGAAAGGTATCGCCCCTGTCCATGTTGACTGGTCCACGCATCGGTGGTGAGGTGGACCTTGCTACTGATGGCGTTCAGTAGCGCGTGTTTTATGTGTTCCTCCACATGCTTGTGCAGGGCAGGGACGGCTTGCCTGCTGAAGTAAAAGCGGCTGGGCACATTGTACTGTGGGACTGCCAATGATATCAAGTCACGGAAGCTGTCAGTCTCCACCAGCCTGAATGACAGCATTTCCAGTGACAGAAGTTTGGCAATGCCTGCAGTCAGAGCCTGTGCTCGTGGGTGGTTTGACGAGAAAGGCCGCCTTTTCTCCCATGCCTGTACTACCGATGGCTGTAGACTGGGCTGGGAGTGTGTGGATGACTGGGAAAGTGGTGCTGCGGGTGGAATTACAGCGGGTCTCTGGACAACAGGGCCAGAGGTTCTTCCACGGCGATCCTGGGAGGAAGCCGAACCAGCTGCGTGTGAGCTGGAGGAAGAGGCAACACGAGCTGAAGAGGTGGTAGCTGCCGCTGTTGGTTGGCCTAGCTCTTCAGTGTGTTTTTCTAACTCCGCCGGGTGCCTGGTGCGCACATGTTTCCATATGTTGGAGGTATTGAGGTTGCTGACATTTTTCCCTCTTTTGACTTTGTGATGACACACCTTGCATTTGACATAGCAAATGTCATCTGCAACTGTGTCAAAAAAGGACCAGGCACTGCAAGTCTTGGGAGCGCCCTTTTTGGCTTTTGGAAGAGACATGCTCCTAACGGGTGCCAAAGCGGAGGCTGCAGGATCCGCAGTCTTCCCCCTCCCTCTCCCTCTTTGGGCCGTACGGGGAATCTCTTCCTCAGAGCTGCTCCCACCACCTTCCTGTCCCTCACGCCAAGATGGGTCAAGGACCTCATCATCTACACTACCCTCTGCCCCCAACTGCTCCTCCTGGGTAGTCTCAGCAGCAGAGCACGCACCAGTAAGTGGCACCTGAGTGTCATCATCAGCTGATGCGGCCTGCGATGTGGTGAACGGAGCCACTGGCCCACCCGCCTCTTCAGAGGAAGAGAGAAAAAGCTGTTGGGCATCACTGCACCCTGCCTCTTCTTCCATTTCTCCAAAGCTGCTTGGCTGGCCCCCTGTTTCCAAGCCAAGAGATTCAGAGAACAGAAGTAGAGACGGCTCCTGTCCTGGGCTCTCTGTCTGCCTGGGCAATTTGGCAGGTGGTGAAGAGACAGATGGCTGCTCTCCAGTGCTCTGTGTCTGAGAGGATGTGGCACTAATTGAAGTTGATGCATTAGCTGCCATCCATCCGACAACGGCTTCAATTTGTTCTTCACGCAGCAGCGGTGTACGGCGCTCTGCGACAAAGCTGCGCATGAATGACTGTTCCCTGGTGAAAGTGGATGCTGATGAGTCACCGGTGCCCGCAGCAGGCACAGAATCCCCACGTCCCCTCCCTGCTCCGCGCCCACGCCCACGTGCCTTACTCACTGCCTTCTTCATCTTGGTTGACTGATAAAGATAAGCAGAAAAGTACTAACGGATTTGTGTGGTTATTCCTGAACAACTCCTCCTAACAGATATAAGAAACACTAATTTTCTAAAGTGTGGACTAGACTTTAATATGAGCTAATGTGGCCTACACAAATGTAAAGTGGTGTCACTGGTGTGTTTGGTGAACTTTATTATTTATTTATTTTTTGGGGGCTGAACTGACAACAGATAGAGCTGCAGTCACACGGAGACCGTGCAGACAGCCGTAAACGGCGCTGCAAGGCCCAAAAACCCTCCTCTACATTATCCTATGTAGTGTTTTTCCACAAGTTAGCTGGAGACGGGTGGAAAGACACTAATAGGAATTTTTTGAAAAAATGTGCAGCAGCCTGCACTACTTAAAACAAAATGAAAATTGATTTTGCGGTATGACGCAGTGAAGAACCCTGAGCTGGAGACAACCAGGCTATGGCTGCTCACAGACTACAGGGCGAGCTGCAGTCACACGGAGACCGTGCAGACAGCCGTAAACGGCGCTGCAAGGCCCAAAAACCCTCCTCTACGTTATCCTATGTAGTGTTTTTCCACAAATTAGCTGGAGACGGGTGGAAAGACACTAATCGGAATTTTTTGAAAAAATGTGCAGCAGCCTGCACTACTTAAAACAAAATGAAAATTGATTTTGCGGTATGACGCAGTGAAGAACCCTGAGCTGGAGACAACCAGGCTATGGCTGCTCACAGACTACAGGGCGAGCTGCAGTCACACGGAGACCGTGCAGACAGCCGTAAACGGCGCTGCAAGGCCCAAAAACCCTCCTCTACGTTATCCTATGTAGTGTTTTTCCACAAATTAGCTGGAGACTGGTGGAAAGACACTAATAGGATTTTTTTGAAAAAATTAGCAGCAGACTACACTACTTGGAAAAAAAAAAAAAAAGAACAGTATGAACCACCCTCCCTGAACTGAATACAACCAGCTATGGATGGCCTATGTGGCTGCACTCAGACTAGAGAGTGGGCTGCACTCACACACACACACACACACACACAGACCTTGCAGATCGCTGTGAAAACAGCGCTACAAGGCAAAAGCAAGGTGAATAGTAGGTGAACACAGCGGTTGCTAAATTAGCCTTTGGAAAGCACAAAGAAGCAAATCGCTATCTCTAAACTGGCCCTCAGTCAGCAAACAGCGTCCTGTCACTAACTGAATTCACAGCAGAGTGAGCGCAAAATGGCGCCAGCGACTTTTAAACTGCATCATGACATCATTTCAGCAGCCAATCACAGCCATGCCAGTAGTTTCATGCCCTCCATGCTGAACAGGATGTGCCCACACTTGGAATCATTCTCATTGGATGAATTTGTGCAGTTTGAATCTGTGAACTTCCGATTCCGGTATCCGATACGCGGCAAGTATCGGAATCCCGGTATCGGAATTCCGATACCGCAAGTATCGGCCGATACCCGATACTTGCGGTATCGGAATGCTCAACACTAGTAATCAGCTATTTGCATCCACAATCGGATTGCTTTAGATTTACCAGCAGACTACGGTTCTAAGCATCAGCTTTATGAGGCAACACAATGAATAACTTTCATTATGAAATAAAGTAAAAGATACAAAATAAAGAATAAATGGTCCATTACCAACATTGATATCTTTCCAATACCTGAATACACAGTGTCCATCACGCTGTAATGCTCACTGTTCAAACAAGTTAACCACCTGTTGTGGCAAACTTCTATTATCTTCTCATAAGTCCTACAAGGAAAATTGAAAACATTTTACAATGATTGTTGAAGCCAATTTACTAAAAACTAGGTCCAAATAAGCCTAAATGAAAATGTTAATCAGGATTAAGCAATTAAAACCCAAGTTATACTGAATATTTTCCCTGAAAATTATATATCTATCTTCTCAGCTACTCCTGCTCTATAACATGCTGCATGGCTCAGTTTGGGGATTTGATCTACTGTAGTGACGTGTTGCTGCATGGTTGGTTTTTCTGTCTGCTGAGCTACTGCCCTTTCTTCTCTGTCCAAATGCTGTTGGTTTCTATTGTATTTGTTTTCCTTTCTTGGTTTTCTCTTCACCAGGTGTTTATCATTTTCTCATTTTGGTTTGTGTTAGCACATTCTGGATGGGGTTTTATATGTTTACCCTTCACATCACTTCCTTGCTGGCTAAACCTCTTTGGGGGTTGCATTGTTTGGTAAACTCCAGCTGTATTCCTGCAGTGAGTCTGTTTGCTTTTCTTCTCAGCACCTTTTCCTTTAACCACTGTTAGGCTTCTGGGAGGTTATACTTGTTTCTTTTATTTTGGTTCTCCTTAGTTTTCCCTCTCTACGAACGTGTTTCAGTTTCTAACCCTGGGTCTTCATATCTTACTTCACACTTTCCTCTTCCCTAGCTTGTAGTGTTTTGCGGCCTCCCCTATGGTTCTTCAGGAGGTATGAGAATCCCCTTGATTACCCTTTAGAGAATTAGGACCAAGGTGGTGTTATTAGTTGTGCGGCTAGGACCTTTGTAGTTTGTGCAGGGACCAGTTGGGTGTTGGTGTGGCATCTCCCTACGGTTGAACTTCCCTTTTTCCGAGACCTATGTACGTGTACATGTTCATAACAGCTGCCTGAGATTTAGATGGTATTTTCATTGTGACATGTTCCTTTCAAATAAAGGAGTAATATCAGAACACTTTTGGTTTCACATCTTTTTGAAAATTGCTTTTCCATCTTTTTTGGAGTATGTTGAAGCTACCTATAATCTATACAATTTATTTGAAAAATAAGCTGAAATCTTTGGACTTGAAGGTTTTGACAAAGCATCGCTGGGCTTGGATGTTTTAAAGGCTTACAATTTGTCACTGCTATCCTACATGAGTTTAATATGTGATTGGCTAATTCTTAGCACAACCACATCCCCAATTACAACACTTATTCAACCACATTTTTTTGGTTTGATCTTTAAGTTCTGAAATGATTTTTCTTGGTATGATTTTTTTTAAAACTTGGCATCTTAACAATTCTATGTACACATTATATACCAACTGTAAGTTATATTGCACATCAGAACATGCTTATACAGTAAATATGTTGTAATATACAAAAGTAAACATAAGGAGGATGACCTTGATATTTCCAATATTTAGCAATTTTATTTCTAGGATCTATTATGTCAGTTTCAAAATTTAAGCCAATTGGCCAATATTATAAGCAAATGTCACCCCTATGATCAGTGTATGATCGTATTGTCATGACTCTGTTGCCAGGTGTCCCTGGACCAGGGGCTCCTTTCCTGTCCCTAATGCTAGTGGCACCCTACTTCGTCCCTGTTCCATGGATTACTTCTGATGATGAAGATGCCGGGGCCACGTACCTTGCCTTAGCTCCTGAATCCGCTCTGAATCTGTACCCTTCCCCCACCCAGGGAAGAGGGGAGTAGTAGTGTACAGTAATACACCAACCAGACTAACAAGGTAATACGAACAAGGGTAACAAAAAAAAACAAACATGCAAATATACTCACACATGTAACAGAGGAATGCACCGTGGAGTGGAGGATGGGGTTAAACCAAAGTAGGAGAAGAAATGGAATTATCACACACTCAGCAACAGTCACAGATAAACCCACCAAATGCCTTCTCCAATAACAACCGCCACCAATCTCCAGCCATGCAGAAAAAGCTCACTCTGACAATGAGTGCTAGCCAGGACCCAGATTATATAGGAGATGGGAGTGGCTAACAGGGCACAGCTGAGAGCCTAAATGCTCCAGGAGCTCTCAACAGAGCAGATTAACCCCTGTACTGCCAAAAGAAAATTAGATCATTTACTAAGAAGGTGAAGTGCTTCTAAGGCTACGTTCACATTTGCGTTGCGTCGGGCGCAGGTTCGGCGACGCATAGCGGCGAATGCGTCATGCGCCCCTATATTTAACATGGGGGTGCATGGATATGCGTTGTCTTGCGTTTTGTGATGCATGCGTCATTTTTGGCGCAAGCGTCAGGGCGCACAGGACACTGCATGTTGCATTTTTTTTGCGCCAAAAATCAGGCCAAAATTGGACGCATGTGTCACAAAAAGCTGCGTTTTGCATGCGTTTTTGCATGCGTTGTGCGTTGCGTCGCCGACGCTGCACCGCACAACGCAAATGTGAACGTAGCCTAATCAGTGCAAGAGTAGGAGAAATCAGACACTGTTGCCTTCTGGATCCTCTCTGTCATGGTAAACTCGTGACACCTTTGTAATGATATGTGTGATAAACCAATGAGACCCTCCCATGAATCCTGAGAATGTATGGACTGCACTGATGGTGTAGCGTTTTATTTTTTTCCTGCATGGTAGCAGAACATGACATTTTAGGATCAATCCATTGACCCTAGCAGACATGCTTGCAGTCATGCTATGTGACTGTAGACTTGTGACTCCTCACATATTGAGCATGTGCTGCACCGAGTGTTACCCCACGTATGTGATTTGCATACTTGCAGTCACGTGCCAACTGTATCAGATCTCGATCAATGCAGGTGGATTGTTCAAGGCTGGATACCCTATAGTCAGAATATGGCTGGCAGATGTGTGCAGATCATTTACTGCCAGCTTCTGCACCAGAGAGTTCTCATAGTGTGTAGTGTGTGTGTACCCGACTAATCCACCTGTTTCCCCGTTACTCCCCAGCCTCCCCTCTCTGCCAGGCCCTTCACTGGCTTCCTATTGCCCAGAGGCTACAGTTCAAAACTCTAACAATGACATACAAAGCCATTCACAACCTGACTCCTCCATACATCTGTGATATGGTCTCCCGCTACCTACCTACACGCAACCTTCGATCATCTCATGATCTCCTGCTCTACTCCTCTCTCATCTCTTCCTCCCACAACCGCATCCAAGACTTCTCCCGTGCTTCCCCTATACTCTGGAACTCTCTACCCCAACACAACAGACTCTCGCCTACCACGGAAACCTTCAAAAGGAACCTGAAGACCCACCTCTTCCGACAAGCCTACAACCTGCAGTGATCCCCAGTCTACTGAACCGCCGCATGACCAGCTCTATCCTCACCTAGTGTATCCTCACCCATCCCCTGTAGACTGTGAGCCGTTGCGGGCAGGGTCCTCTCTCCTCCTGTACTTGTGTGTGTGTTTTACTCCTGTTTATTGTACTTGTCTATATTTGCCCCGTTCACATGTAAAGCGTCATGGAATAAATGGCGCTATAAAAATGTATAATAATAATAATAATAATAATAATTAGCCAGAAGTAATAATATTTTTGCAAAACTTT
The DNA here is from genome assembly GCF_051348905.1 of Ranitomeya variabilis. Lineage (NCBI taxonomy): Eukaryota > Metazoa > Chordata > Amphibia > Anura > Dendrobatidae > Ranitomeya > Ranitomeya variabilis. Next base: position 1,015,660,142 of record NC_135233.1, on the reverse strand, counting down.
TATGTTGTACAAAATTATTGCAACTCGCTGCTGTGTCTTAGTCCAGATTTTTGGCGTAAACACCTTAGTGAATTGGTCCCAAGGTGTGCAGGGAACTGCAGGCCAGACCCATTCTATGAGGATACTTAGGAGGGTATGCAGAGCTACCCCAGCAATATGGCCTCTTTATCCTCAAGATCAATAGGGGTTCCAGAAGCTGGACCTCCACCGATGAAACGAGGATGTTGCATTTTCATGATGCCTCATGAAAGTCAGATTGATATTATTCCCCACCAATCATAAGAACAAGATGTGCCCAGTGCCTCTTCCCAAATATTTCTGGAAAATGGCATTAAGGTTAGGTAGGGTAGGGAACGATTTGTTGGATATCTAGTATGCGTGGTAACATGATTTCATAGGGCAAAATAACAAAAAAGTTACTTCAGGCAGAAAAACTGTCTGTGAAAATATAGCGTTCGGAATTAGACAAAGACTTGTGTTTTTGGTCACAGATAACACAATAATGAATGTGTCACTATAAGTAATTAAAACATGAAAGTGTCTGAACCAGATGGCTTCCATCTTTACAAATTGTTACGTTTCTTGTTCACCAGCCATGTACCATAGCAGATAAAGTTACTGCGCTCAGAAGGACATTGGGGTCAATGACATATCAATAGCTACAACTTCTGTATATGAGAAACGCATTTGGGGTTTTTATGAGGAATTGTGTTGATGAACATGTAATCATCCAATGTGGCTTTATGAAAGATGGTCTTGTAAAACAAATTTGCCTGCTTGTTAAGGGGAAGAGAAAATGAGTTTGGACAGAGGCCTAGCACTGAATGTAGTATATTTAGAGTCTTCCAAAACATTTGACTCTGCGCCTCGCTGGTGATTAATCTCTGTCTGTCCCAAATGTACAAATTGTATTTGGATGAGTAAAAGGATAAAAGGCAACATCCAGTGCAGTTATCATTAGCTTGTAGTTTAAAGGGGTTTTACACTACTGAGACATCCCCTTCTCAATCACCGTGTTTGCCCTAAGTAAAACAATAACAGCTATACTCACCCACAATGCAGGTGCCGTTCCAGCATTGTCAGCGCCAGATCTACCAAGGCTCATGTAGTATTAATTGTCACGTGATCCCAGCAGCCAATCAGAGGGTGCTTCACTATGTGTCATTGATAGCTACACTGGATGTAGTCAAGTATTGGTACTCAAATAATGTCCAAGCATTTATATGGCTGCCCTTAATGATTGGGCTCAGCACTTACAAAGTGCTCAGTCCGATTATAGAAACACTCCCTGATGAAGCAGTAGCGAAACGCGCGTTGGAATGGCGTGTGCGGGGGACAGTGGAATTTCAGATTGGTTGGTATTATTTATATACACTTGTATTAACTGCACCTTTGGTCTCATGCTGGTTGATCATGTGGTCATTTAATTGTACACCAGCCACCACGTTTGTCTATTATTTTTATCAACTTATGATATGGTCTTATTTATTGTTCTATTTATTCTGGTTAAAGTATGTGCACTATGACTATTTTGTATGGGCATTAATTTTTACTTATGAATTGCACAAATTCCTGTTTGATTATTTCATTTTTTATTCTTGAGTACACATTCAATTCATTATATTTTTTACCACTGGGTATTTATCACTTATATTTTATTTTTTATTTTTTACATACTTCTTTATGTCCCACATGACATAGTTATAGGGGCTATATTGGTGCATTATTTAGTATTTAGTTATATATTATTTTTAAAATATATATATTATTATTTTTTACCACGCAGTCTGCGATTCCTTGTCCCCTGCTACACATTTATTCTTATGTATTTTTTTAATCTTATTTTATGTTACCATATTTTAATAATAAATTCTTCTTGTGTCATCAATTGTTTCCTGTATGTGTATATTTTTTATAAAATATCTTTTTATGGAATATGATTTTATAATTATTAATAAAGTGATATATTTCTTATTTTTCTGTCTTTGAATACCTTTTTTGGGGTAATATATCGTGCTTGGTATTCTTAGTTTTTTATTCAATTTCCATTCATATATTTACGGTATTTCTTTTCTGTATAGGTATTTTGATTATAGAAACACATCTGAAACCATTCACTCACAGCTGCACAGTTCTCTATATCCTCACTATGTTAATCTCAATCTTACCAATGGTATCTTATGAATTTTTTTCCCCATGTTCAAACCCCCCCCCCCCCATTTTTAGTACATTGACATTACCTAAAACCTTTATTCTTCTTGTCCAACCAAGAAAAAAATATTTTCTGCTATGATGACATTTTAACTTTGGAAATAAAGATTTTAGTATTTTAAATATATATTGGAATTGTGGACTAGAAGCTGGATTAATCCTTCCTTCCTGGGTTATACATACTTCCGGCTAGTGGGTGCAGCCTCGCTTCCATGCATTTTCATGGAGCAAAGCCGCACCCTCTAGCCGTCAGCACTCACCGGGTGGCCACGTCACTACTCGGACCCTGGCTGGGAGTTGGTGTAACACATACATACCATCCGGTCCCCGCACAGTGCGTGTGCTGGGGGGATTCATAAGTCTGCAAGCACACAGAGTGACTGCAGATTTATAGATTTGGACTGGACAACCCCTTTAAGACCCTAAGTCCTATTTGTTTTGCTGTGACACCCTATCTGCTTTTGTTCTGTATCTCCCTGCATTGTTTTTTACTTTCCTGTGTCCTGTCTGCCTGTGTCCTCCTGTGCTCAAAGTCCTTTCTCCACATGTGCTTTCTTGCTGCTGCATCAATACCGGGGGGATCCATGTGCCCACTTGGACCTAGATCTTAGAGTATCCACCTCACAAGGTGACCCTAACAGTTCTTTTGGCGGGCTACAATATATTGAATGCTACATTATTTATGTTACATTTTTAATGAACTGCTATAAAAGTGAACATAGAGCTAGTCTGTTAATCCTTAGGGGTACTAATGGGTACTTGGCTTGAAAAGTTTGACAAACTCTTTTCTAAAACGTTGAGGGGTTGATTCATCAACACCGGTGATTCTTTCACCGGTCTTGATGAATGGGTGTTTTGCAGTGGAAGCTCCAGATTCATAAAGAGGTGCAAGCCTCTTAATGAATCAGGCAATGCACATAGAGGCATGCGCCCCTATGTGCGCCTCGTCACAAATTTTCCTACAGCCTCTGCTGGAGTAAAATTTGTGATGTTCCAAACCCCACCACTCAACATGAGTTTGACAATTGGGGGTCACCAAACCAACTGTCCACTTTGTCAGAACTGGGGCCAGAATAGCATGAAAACACCAGAAGTCACATTTTTTAGGCCAAAAAAATTGGCAATTTTTCAAAGCTTTTTTTTTTTGCCAGAAATATGGTGAAAATGCTTTGATGAGTCATCCTCTGAGTGCGTAGGAATTCACCCTTTTTCCATCTTAGACCACCAAGAATGTTTCTACGTAACATGGAGACTTTTTAACATTACAGAAAAGGTATTTTATTATAGAATCCCTTTTAGGAATATAGACAGTATTTTTTTCATAGTTCTGTTTAAATTTTTGTGTGCAAACTGATCTTATGTTCCATCCATGGAAAAGATAAATGGAAGGCGTATCGTTGGCAAGAAGTGTGAATGGTAACATATTGAAAAGAGACTTGCATTAAAGCTTCTGTTTCAACAGCCTGTGAAAAGTCATCATTGCTATTGAAAGGAATAAAAACAGCTTGTAAGTGACTGGAGAAAGTGTTTACTCAGTGAATTAGTTGAGTTTGTATTGTGTGATGAGGATTAAGGGCCTCAGCAGTGTCTCAAGATCCATTTCAAATTGGAGTGGCTCAGTATTAGCTAGCTCCGGGGCAGGGCTAATTATCATAAGACTCAGGGCATAAAAGGCTTTTAAAAGCGCCATCTCTCATTTTCCAGGACTGGATTAACTCTTTAGCCTTAAGCTAAACTGCGCTTGGAGAATCATTCTTCCATAATAACTGCTTTGATTTTTCTTCTCCTTCAAGCTTCGGATGTAACAACTTTGCTTGATCTGATGTGTGGAAGGATTTCGATGGCTGGTGTGAAATGCTGAGCGCTAACCATAGACACATTGGGCTCTCCAGGAGTCAGGGCAAAGATTTGAGTAGTACAAGTTTAACCCCCCAGCTTCTGACAAGCACAGAATTGTGATGTTCAACAATGGACGCCTCTTCTTGTTTGATCTTTTGCTTTTTCCTTTGTAATGAGAGCAAAAATGATGAATACATAGATAAATGGCACTTTTTTAGAGCTTGTATCCTTTAGTGTCGAAGACATCAGTAATCTCTGAGATCACATATGAAAATAGTCATACAAAACTCATTTATCTAAATATTAAGAAATCAGAAGTCCCTAATGATTAGGTGGGCATCAAAATGTCTCACTAGTGTAAAACGGGTTCCTCTGATGGAATTAGGTTTGACACAATAATGGTCTCCAACGATCCATTGGAAGTTGATTTGAAGTTGATCACTTTCTGCTAATTTGGCATAATGTTTTGAGCACAATGGAAATGTCTAAATTAAGGAGCTTTTTGAAAGTGATCATTAAAATGTTTTCTATTAATTGCACTTAGACTCTGAGTATTGTTTTGTTTAATGAACTAGGCATCCCAGTATTATTATTAGTATTATACATTTTTATAGCGCCATTTATTCCATGGCGCTTTACATGTGAACAGGGCAAATATAGACAAGTGCAATAAACATGAGTAAAACAAGGCACACACAAGTACAGGAGGAGAGAGGACCCTGCCCGCAAGGGCTCACTGTCTACAGGGGATGGGTGAGTATACACTAGGAGAGGGTAGAGTTGGTCATGAGGCTATATATATATATATATATATATATATATATATATATATATACATATTGTGGTGCGGTAACCCATGTTACAGCCAGGGGGTGCTGTGTGTGTGCTTCAGGATGCGCTTGGAGGCATAATTATGGTGATGAGACAAAGTCTGGCAGGATTGTAAATGGCCGGTATGTGTCGCAGAGGTGCTCTGCGCTGTAAGCCCAAAATGATATGGTTATGCTGGGACTTATAGTTCAACAAGAGTTTGTTGTGTTTACTTAGAAGGGCAGGCTTATAGAGTTAGCTGGTGAGCTGGGCTGGATGGGCTAACCACACACATTCCCATCTAGGGGAGTGGTTACAACCATATAATGTGACTGAGGTCTGGTAACATGGTCAGAGTGGATGGATCTGTGTGGTCCATGTGCAAGGTCCTGGACGGTCGGTGTTGGAAGCTCCTGTGAGTGGAGACTTCCTGGAAGCACTTGAGAGACCGTGAACCTGAATACTCAGGGTGTTGGATTGTCCTGGGATGGACTGGAGTCCTGCAAGCACCTGGTGAGAATGTGAGTCCTGGAATGGTTAGGGTGTTGGATTGTCCTGAGATGGACTGGAGTCCTGCAAGCATCTAGTGAGACCATGGACTGATGGCCTGTGTGTTGGAAGTGCCTATGAGTGGACTTCCTGAAAGCGCATGGAGAGGCTGCATCTACAGAGTCTGAGATGGTTTCTGTGTTGGGGAAGCTACAGTTCCTACTGTGGGTCTGGACTATCCAAGGTGCCCTGGTCACAAGGACGGTGATCCCAGTGAGGCAGTTTTCTCCTGTGAACCAACACTGGCAGGAGTCAGTGTGTGGAGCCGGAGCTCTTGAAAGGTAACCCCGGACAAGGGGGCAGTAATATACAGCAGAGAAGATTATCTGCTGCATGAACAGACTGGTGGTCTGTTGTGAATTCTGTTCTTGGGCTCCCTCCGGTGGTTATAAGTGGTAGCGCTGCTGTCTGTCCTCCACAGCAGTTATCAGGTGTGTCCACTCTGGACTGGGCTATTTAGTCTGGCCTCACCCTTTGGTCAGTGCCAGTTGGCCATTGTATTCTGGAGGATTCACATCCCTTCATGGTTTCTCCTGCTTCCTGGTCTTTTCACCAAGATAAGTTCTGCTGGTTTGCAGCCCACATGTTGTGGGCCTCATTGTTCAGTGCATTTCATGTTTTTTCTTGTCCAGCTTATTCTGTGTAAGGATTTATGCAGTCAAGCTGGAATCTCTGGAGAGGCAGATATACCCTCCATATCTTTAGTTAGATGTGGAGATTTTTGTATTTTCTGTGGTGGATATTTCCTAATATTTTAATACTGACCGCATAGTTCTCTGTCCTATCTTTCCTATTTAGCTAGATTGGCCTCCTTTGCTAAATCCTGTTTTCAGCCTGTGTATGTTTTTTCCTCTCCTCTCACAGTCAATATTTGTGGGGGGCTGCCTATCCTTTGGGAATTTTCTCTGAGGTGAGATAGTTTTCCCTTTTCTATCTATAGGGTTAATTAGTCATCCGGCTGTGTCGAGGTGTCTAGGATCAGTAGGTACATCCCACGGCTACTTCTAGTTGCGGTGTTAAGTTCAGGGTCCGCGGTCAGTATAGATACCACCTTCTCCAGAGTACATCCAATGCTGCTCCTGGGCCACCAGATCATAACAGTGGTCGTGATAAGTTAATGGATGAAATTTAATAGACTGTATGTTATGTGGTTCATGACGTTTATATATATATATATATATATATATATATATATATATATATATATATATATTGCAAGATTGCAAGGAGTGAGGTATGTCTTGCTCCCACTTTGCTTTCTGTAAAAAAAAAGTGCAACAATAACAGAGAGGGGAGATTGGGGCTGGCCTCCTAATGGGATAAGAGGAGGTGCACTTCATGATGGGAAGTCATTGAAAGTAAGTGCCAGCGCCTATAGCACTGGTTGAATTCTCACACAGTGCCCTGTCATGATTCCCCAATGGCATGGGAACATCAGAACCACAAAATAACAGACTAGCCGTCGGGTGATGGAAACTCAAGCTGACCGTGACCTAAATCTACCACACAACTAACAGTAGCCAGGAAGCATTCCTACGGCTGCCTAGATGCCATGCGCCAGCCGGAGAACTAACTACGCCTGGAAGAGGAAGGAACAGACCTGGCTTACCTCTAGTGAAATTCCCCAAAGATGATAGTAGCCCCCACATATATTAACGGTGAGTTCAGAGGAAAAGACATACACAGTATGAAGGTAGATTTAGCAAAGCGAGGTCCACTTACTAGATAGAGGAAGGATACAAAAGAGGACTTCACGGTCAGCTGAAAAACCCTTTCAAAAACCCATCCTGAAATTACTTTAAGACTCCTGTGTCAACTCATGACACAGGAGTGGCAATTTCAGTCCACAAGAGCTTCCAGTAACAGGAAATGACAAACTGTAAACTGGACAAAAAATACAAAACAAAAAGGACAAGAGTCCACTTAGCTGATCAGCAGACTGGTAGCAGGAACATGCAACTGAAAGACTCAGGTTACAATGATGACCGGCAAGGAAGTGACTGGAGAGCAAGGCTAAATAGGGAACTCCCAAAACTGATGGAAGCAGGTGAGCTGAGGCAGAAAAGAACACACAAGTCTCCAGTACCACCAGCCACCACTAGGGGAGCCCAAAAAGCGGATCACAACAGTACCCCCCCCTTAAGGAGGGGGCACCGAACCCTCACAAGAACCGCCAGGGCGACCTGGATGAGCCCTATGAAAAGCACGAACCAAATCCGAGGCATGAACATCAGAGGCAGTTACCCAAGAATTATCTTCCTGACCATAGCCCTTCCATTTAACCAGATACTGGAGTCTCCGCCTGGAAATACTGGAGTCCAAGATCTTCTCTATAACGTACTCCAATTCACCCTCAACCAGCACAGGAGCAGGAGGCTCAGCAGAAGGAACCACCGGCACCTCGTATCTCCGCAACAACGACCGATGGAACACATTATGGATAGCGAAAGATGCCGGGAGGTCCAAACGAAAGGAAACAGGGTTAATAATCTCCAAAATCCTATAGGGACCGATGAACCGAGGCTTAAATTTAGGAGAAGAAACCCTCATTGGGACAAAACGGGAAGACAAACACACCAAGTCCCCAACACGAAGGCGAGGACCAACCCGACGCTGGCGGTTAGCAAACCGCTGAGTCCTCTCCTGGGACAAATTCAAATTGTCCACCACTGGTTCCCAAATCCGATACAACCGATCCACCACAGCATCTACTCCAGGACAATCCGAAGACTCCGCCTGACCAGAAGAAAAACGGGGATGAAACCCCGAATTGCAAAAGAAAGGGGAAACCAAAGTGGCCGAACTAGCCCGATTATTAAGAGCAAACTCCGCCAACGGCAAAAAGGCAACCCAATCATCCTGATCCGCAGACACAAAACACCTCAAATACGTCTCCAAAGTCTGATTAGTTCGCTCCGTCTGGCCATTAGTCTGAGGATGGAAGGCAGACGAAAAAGACAAATCAATGCCCAACCTGGCACAGAATGCCCGCCAAAATCTAGAAACGAACTGGGTACCCCTATCAGAAACGATATTTTCAGGAATACCATGCAAGCGAACCACATTTTGAAAAAACAAAGGAACCAACTCAGACGAGGAAGGCAACTTCGGCAATGGCACCAAATGAACCATCTTAGAAAAACGGTCACACACCACCCAGATAACAGACATCCTCTGAGAGACAGGAAGATCAGAAATAAAGTCCATCGAGATGTGCGTCCAAGGCCTCTTCGGAATAGGCAAGGGCAACAACAACCCGCTAGCCCTAGAACAACAAGGCTTGGCCCGAGCACACACATCACAAGACTGCACAAAAACACGCACATCTCGAGACAGAGATGGCCACCAGAAGGATCTAGCCACCAAATCCCTGGTACCAAAAATTCCAGGATGACCCGCCAGCGTAGAAGAATGAACCTCCGAGATGACTCTACTGGTCCAATCATCAGGAACAAACAGTCTACCAGGTGGACAGCGATCAGGTCTATCCGCCTGAAACTCTTGCAAAGCACGTCGCAGATCTGGGGAAATAGCGGATAATATCACCCCATCCTTAAGGATACCTGTAGGTTCCGAATCACCAGGGGAATCAGGCTCAAAACTCCTAGAAAGGGCATCTGCCTTCACATTCTTAGAACCTAGTAGATATGAGACCACAAAATTAAACCGAGAGAAAAACAACGACCAGCGCGCCTGTCTAGGATTCAGGCGCCTGGCAGACTCAAGATAAATCAGATTCTTGTGATCAGTCAAAACCACCACCTGATGTCTAGCACCCTCAAGCCAATGACGCCACTCCTCAAATGCCCACTGCATGGCCAAAAGCTCCGGATTACCGACATCATAATTTCTTTCGGCGGCAGAAAATTTTCGAGAAAAGAACGCACAAGGTCTCATCACTGAGCAATCGGAACTTTTCTGCGACAAAACCGCCCCCGCTCCGATCTCGGAAGCATCGACCTCAACCTGAAAGGGGAGAGAGACATCAGGCTGGCGCAACACAGGGGCAGACGAAAAGCGGCGCTTAAGTTCCCGAAAGGCCTCCACAGCGGCAGAGGACCAATTGGCAACATCAGCACCCTTCTTAGTCAAATCCGTAAGAGGCTTAGCAACACCAGAAAAAACAGTTATAAATCGACGATAAAAATTAGCAAAGCCCAAGAACTTCTGAAGACCCTTTAGAGAAGTAGGCTGCGTCCAGTCACAAATAGCCCGAACCTTGACAGGGTCCATCTCAACAGAAGAAGGGGAAAAAATGTACCCCAAAAAGGAAATCTTTTGAACCCCAAAAACACACTTAGAACCCTTTACACACAGAGAATTCTCCCGCAAGACCTGAAAAACCCTCCTGACCTGCTGAACATGAGACTCCCAGTCCTCAGAAAAAATCAAAATATCGTCCAAATACACAATCATAAATTTATCCAGATATTCACGGAAAATATCATGCATAAAGGACTGAAACACTGAAGGTGCATTAGAAAGGCCGAAAGGCATTACTAAATACTCAAAGTGGCCCTCAGGCGTATTAAATGCGGTTTTCCACTCATCCCCTTGCTTAATTCGCACCAAATTATACGCCCCATGGAGATCAATCTTGTAGAACCACTTAGCCCCCCTTATGCGAGCAAACAAATCAGTAAGCAGCGGCAACGGATACTGATATTTGACAGTAATTTTATTCAGGAGTCGATAATCAATACAAGGCCTCAGCGAGCCATCCTTTTTAGAGACAAAGAAAAACCCAGCTCCTAAAGGTGATGAAGAAGGACGAATATGTCCCTTTTCCAGGGACTCCTTAACATACTCTCGCATGGCAGCATGCTCAGGTACAGATAGGTTAAACAAACGACCCTTTGGAAATTTACTGCCTGGAATCAGATCTATGGCGCAATCACACTCTCTGTGGGGAGGGAGAGAACCAATTTTAGGCTCTTCAAAAATATCCCCAAAATCCGACAAAAATGCCGGAACCTCAGAGGGAATAGATGACGAGATAGAAACCAAAGGTATGTCTGTTATGGTTCTCAATGGCAAGAGAACATAGCCCAGCGAACATAAGAACTAGCTCTTGGAAGGATGGAAACTAAACTGACCATGAACTAAACCTGCCGCACAACTAACAGTAGCCGGGTAGCGTAGCCTGCGTTTTATCCCTAGACGCCCAGCGCCGGCCGGAGGACTAACTAATCCTAGCAGAGGAAAATATAGTCCTGGCTCACCTCTAGAGAAATTTCCCCGAAAGGCAGACAGAGGCCCCCACAAATATTGGCGGTGATTTTAGATGAAATGACAAACGTAGTATGAAAATAGGTTTAGCAAAATTGAGGTCCGCTTACTAGATAGCAGGAAGACAGAAAGGGCACTTTCATGGTCAGCTGAAAACCCTATCAAAACACCATCCTGAAATTACTTTAAGACTCTAGTATTAACTCATAACATCAGAGTGGCAATTTCAGATCACAAGAGCTTTCCAGACACAGAAACGAAACTACAGCTGTGAACTGGAACAAAATACAAAAACAAACAAGGACTAAAGTCCAACTTAGCTGGGAGTTGTCTAGCAGCAGGAACATGCACAGAAAGGCTTCTGATTACAATGTTGACCGGCATGGAAGTGACAGAGGAGCAAGGCTAAATAGCGACTCCCACATCCTGATGGAAACAGGTGAACAGAGAGGATGATGCACACCAGTTCAATTCCACCAGTGGCCACCGGGGGAGCCCAAAATCCAATTTCACAACAGTACCCCCCCCTCAAGGAGGGGGCACCGAACCCTCACCAGAACCACCAGGGCGATCAGGATGAGCCCTATGAAAGGCACGGACCAAATCGGAGGCATGAACATCAGAGGCAGTCACCCAAGAATTATCCTCCTGACCGTATCCCTTCCATTTGACCAGATACTGGAGTTTCCGTCTGGAAACACGGGAGTCCAAGATTTTTTCCACAACGTACTCCAACTCGCCCTCAACCAACACCAGAGCAGGAGGCTCAACGGAAGGCACAACCGGTACCTCATGCCTGCGCAATAATGACCGATGAAAAACATTGTGAATAGAAAAAGATGCAGGGAGGTCCAAACGGAAGGACACAGGGTTAAGAATCTCCAATATCTTGTACGGGCCGATGAACCGAGGCTTAAACTTGGGAGAAGAAACCCTCATAGGGACAAAACGAGAAGACAACCACACCAAGTCCCCAACACAAAGCCGAGGACCAACCCGACGCCGGCGGTTGGCAAAAAGCTGAGTCTTCTCCTGGGACAACTTCAAATTGTCCACTACCTGCCCCCAAATCTGATGCAACCTCTCCACCACAGCATCCACTCCAGGACAATCCGAAGATTCCACCTGACCAGAAGAAAATCGAGGATGAAACCCCGAATTACAGAAAAAGGGAGACACCAAGGTGGCAGAGCTGGCCCGATTATTGAGGGCAAACTCCGCTAAAGGCAAAAAAGCAACCCAATCATCCTGATCTGCAGACACAAAACACCTCAAATATGTCTCCAAGGTCTGATTCGTCCGCTCGGTCTGGCCATTAGTCTGAGGATGGAAAGCAGACGAGAAAGACAAATCTATGCCCATCCTAGCACAGAATGCTCGCCAAAATCTAGACACGAATTGGGTACCTCTGTCAGAAACGATATTCTCCGGAATACCATGCAAACGGACCACATTTTGAAAAAACAGAGGAACCAACTCGGATGAAGAAGGCAACTTAGGCAGGGGAACCAAATGGACCATCTTAGAGAAACGATCACACACCACCCAGATGACAGACATCTTCTGAGAAACAGGAAGATCCGAAATAAAATCCATCGAGATGTGCGTCCAGGGCCTCTTCGGGATAGGCAAGGGCAACAACAATCCACTAGCCCGAGAACAACAAGGCTTGGCCCGAGCACAAACGTCACAAGACTGCACAAAGCCTCGCACATCTCGAGACAGGGAAGGCCACCAGAAGGACCTTGCCACCAAATCCCTGGTACCAAAGATTCCAGGATGACCTGCCAACGCAGAAGAATGAACCTCAGAAATGACTTTACTGGTCCAATCATCAGGAACAAACAGTCTACCAGGTGGGCAACGATCAGGTCTATCCGCCTGAAACTCCTGCAAGGCCCGCCGCAGGTCTGGAGAAACGGCAGACAATATCACTCCATCCTTAAGGATACCTGTAGGTTCAGAATTACCAGGGGAGTCAGGCTCAAAACTCCTAGAAAGGGCATCCGCCTTAACATTCTTAGAACCCGGCAGGTAGGACACCACAAAATTAAACCGAGAGAAAAACAACGACCAGCGCGCCTGTCTAGGATTCAGGCGTCTGGCGGACTCAAGATAAATTAGATTTTTGTGGTCAGTCAATACTACCACCTGATGTCTAGCCCCCTCAAGCCAATGACGCCACTCCTCAAAAGCCCACTTCATGGCCAAAAGCTCCCGATTCCCAACATCATAATTCCGCTCGGCGGGCGAAAATTTACGCGAGAAAAAAGCACAAGGTCTCATCACGGAGCAATCGGAACTTCTCTGCGACAAAACCGCCCCAGCTCCGATCTCAGAAGCGTCGACCTCAACCTGAAAAGGAAGAGCAACATCAGGCTGACACAACACAGGGGCGGAAGAAAAGCGGCGCTTAAGCTCCCGAAAGGCCTCCACAGCAGCAGGGGACCAATCAGCAACATCAGCACCCTTCTTAGTCAAATCACTCAATGGTTTAACAACATCAGAAAAACCAGCAATAAATCGACGATAAAAGATAGCAAAGCCCAAAAATTTCTGAAGACTCTTAAGAGAAGAGGGTTGCGTCCAATCACAAATAGCCTGAACCTTGACAGGATCCATCTCGATGGAAGAGGGGGAAAAAATATATCCCAAAAAGGAAATCTTTTGAACCCCAAAAACGCACTTAGAACCCTTCACACACAAGGAATTAGACCGCAAAACCTGAAAAACCCTCCTGACCTGCTGGACATGAGAGTCTCAGTCATCCGAAAAAATCAAAATATCATCCAGATACACAATCATAAATTTATCCAAATAATCACGGAAAATGTCATGTATAAAGGACTGAAAGACTGAAGGGGCATTTGAAAGACCAAAAGGCATCACCAAATACTCAAAGTGGCCCTCGGGCGTATTAAATGCGGTTTTCCACTCATCCCCCTGCTTAATTCGCACCAAATTATACGCCCCACGGAGATCTATCTTAGAGAACCACTTGGCCCCCTTTATGCGAGCAAACAAATCAGTCAGCAGTGGCAACGGATATTGATATTTAACCGTGATTTTATTCAAAAGCCGATAATCAATGCACGGCCTCAAAGAGCCATCTTTCTTAGCCACAAAGAAAAAACCGGCTCCTAAGGGAGATGACGAAGGACGAATATGTCCCTTTTCCAAGGACTCCTTTATATATTCTCGCATAGCAGCATGTTCAGGCACAGACAGATTAAATAAACGACCCTTAGGGTATTTACTACCCGGAATCAAATCTATGGCACAATCGCACTCCCGGTGCGGAGGTAATGAACCAAGCTTAGGTTCTTCAAAAACGTCACGATATTCAGTCAAGAATTCAGGAATCTCAGAGGGAATAGATGATGAAATGGAAACCACAGGTACGTCCCCATGCGTCCCCTTACATCCCCAGCTTAACACAGACATAGCTTTCCAGTCAAGGACTGGGTTATGAGATTGCAGCCATGGCAATCCAAGCACCAACACATCATGTAGGTTATACAGCACAACAAAGCGAATAATCTCCTGGTGATCCGGATTAATCCGCATAGTTACTTGTGTCCAGTATTGTGGTTTATTGCTAGCCAATGGGGTGGAGTCAATCCCCTTCAGGGGTATAGGAGTTTCAAGAGGCTCCAAATCATACCCACAGCGTTTGGCAAAGGACCAATCCATAAGACTCAAAGCGGCGCCAGAGTCGACATAGGCATCCGCAGTAATAGATGATAAAGAACAAATCAGGGTCACAGATAGAATAAACTTAGACTGTAAAGTGCCAATTGAAACAGACTTATCAAGCTTCTTAGTACGCTTAGAGCATGCTGATATAACATGAGTTGAATCACCGCAATAGAAGCACAACCCATTTTTTCGTCTAAAATTCTGCCGTTCACTTCTGGACAGAATTCTATCACATTGCATATTCTCTGGCGTCTTCTCAGTAGACACCGCCAAATGGTGCACAGGTTTGCGCTCCCGCAGACGCCTATCGATCTGGATAGCCATTGTCATGGACTCATTCAGACCCGCAGGCACAGGGAACCCCACCATAACATCCTTAATGGCATCAGAGAGACCCTCTCTGAAATTCGCCGCCAGGGCGCACTCATTCCACTGAGTAAGCACAGCCCATTTACGGAATTTCTGGCAGTATATTTCAGCTTCGTCTTGCCCCTGAGATAGGGACATCAAGGCCTTTTCCACCTGAAGTTCTAACTGAGGTTCCTCATAAAGCAACCCCAAGGCCAGAAAAAACGCATCCACATTGAGCAACGCAGGATCCCCTGGAGCCAATGCAAAAGCCCAATCCTGAGGGTCGCCCCGGAGCAAGGAAATCACAATCCTGACCTGCTGAGCAGGATCTCCAGCAGAGCGAGATTTCAGGGACAAAAACAACTTGCAATTATTTTTGAAATTTTGAAAGCAAGATCTATTCCCCGAGAAAAATTCAGGCAAAGGAATTCTAGGTTCAGATATAGGAACATGAACAACAAAATCTTGTAAATTTTGAACTTTCGTGGTGAGATTATTCAAACCTGCAGCTAAACTCTGAATATCCATTTTAAACAGGTGAACACAGAGCCATTCCAGGATTAGAAGGAGAGAGAGAGAGAAAGGCTGCAATATAGGCAGACTTGCAAGAGATTCAATTACAAGCACACTCAGAACTGAAAAAAAAAAAAAAAAAAAAAATCTTCAGCAGACTACTCTTTACTCTCCTTTCACTATCAATTAATTTAACCCTTTGGGGCCGGTCAAACTGTTATGGTTCTCAATGGCAAGAGAACATAGCCCAGCAAACATTAGAACTAGCTCTTGGAAGGATGGAAACTAAACTGACCATGAACTAAACCTGCCGCACAACTAACAGTAGCCGGGTAGCGTAGCCTGCGTTTTATCCCTAGACGCCCAGCGCCGGCCGGAGGACTAACTAATCCTAGCAGAGGAAAATATAGTCCTGGCCCACCTCTAGAGAAATTTCCCCGAAAGGCAGACAGAGGCCCCCACAAATACTGGCGGTGATTTTAGATGAAATGACAAACGTAGTATGAAAATAGGTTTAGCAAAATTGAGGTCCGCTTACTAGATAGCAGGAAGACAGAAAGGGCACTTTCATGGTCAGCTGAAAACCCTATCAAAACACCATCCTGAAATTACTTTAAGACTCTAGTATTAACTCATAACATCAGAGTGGCAATTTCAGATCACAAGAGCTTTCCAGACACAGAAACGAAACTACAGCTGTGAACTGGAACAAAATACAAAAACAAACAAGGACTAAAGTCCAACTTAGCTGGGAGTTGTCTAGCAGCAGGAACATGCACAGAAAGGCTTCTGATTACAATGTTGACCGGCATGGAAGTGACAGAGGAGCAAGGCTAAATAGCGACTCCCACATCCTGATGGAAACAGGTGAACAGAGAGGATGATGCACACCAGTTCAATTCCACCAGTGGCCACCGGGGGAGCCCAAAATCCAATTTCACAACATATGTCCCCATGAGCCCCCCGACATCCCCAGCTTAACACAGACATAGTTTTCCAGTCCAGTACTGGGTTATGAGATTGCAACCATGGTAATCCAAGCACTAACACATCATGTAAATTATGCAACACGAGGAAGCGAATCATCTCCTGATGGTCTGGAGTCATACGCATAGTCACTTGCGTCCAGAACTGTGGTCTATTACAAGCCAGAGGTGTAGAATCAATACCCTTCAGAGGTATAGGAACTTCCAGAGGCTCCAAATCAAACCCACAGCGCCTGGCGAAGGACCAATCCATGAGACTCAGAGCGGCGCCAGAGTCCACATAGGCATCCACGGTAATAACTGATAATGAACAAATCAGAGTTACAGACAGAAGAAATTTAGACTGTAAAGTGCCAATAGAAACAGACTTGTCAACCTTCCTAGTACGTTTAGAGCATGCTGATATAACATGCGCGGAATCACCACAGTAGAAGCACAAGCCATTTTTGCGCCTATAATTCTGCCGCTCGCTTCTTGACAGAATTCTGTCACATTGCATTTTCTCTGGCGTCCCTTCAGAAGATACCGCCAAATGGTGCACGGGTT
The DNA here is from genome assembly GCF_051348905.1 of Ranitomeya variabilis. Taxonomy (NCBI): domain Eukaryota; kingdom Metazoa; phylum Chordata; class Amphibia; order Anura; family Dendrobatidae; genus Ranitomeya; species Ranitomeya variabilis. The sequence goes on along the minus strand of NC_135233.1, from coordinate 1,015,643,409 downwards.
TGCGCTCCCGCAAACGCCTATCAATCTGAATCGCCATTGTGATGGACTCATTCAGACCTGTGGGCGTAGGAAACCCCACCATGACATCCTTAACGGCATCAGAAAGGCCTTCTCTGAAAATTGCCGCTAGGGCACACTCATTCCACTGAGTAAGCACAGACCATTTACGAAATTTTTGGCAGTATATCTCAGCTTCATCTTGCCCTTGAGACAGGGCTATTAAAGCTTTTTCAGCTTGAATCTCCAAATTAGGTTCCTCATACAGCAACCCTAAAGCCAGAAAAAACGCATCCACATTGAGCAACGCAGGATCCCCTGGTGTCAATGAAAATGCCCAATTTTGAGGGTCACCTCGCAGCAAAGAAATCACAATCTTAACCTGCTGAACAGGATCTCCAGAGGAGTGAGGTCTGAGAGAAAGGAATAATTTACAATTACATTTGAAATTCAGAAACCGAGATCTATCTCCGGAAAATACCTCTGGTGTAGGAATCTTAGGTTCAGAAATAGGAGTACGTATAACATAATCTTGTAAATTCTGAACCTTCGTAGCAAGATTATTTAAACCTGCAGCCAAACTCTGAGAGTTCATCCTTAAACCGGAGAGATCAGAGCCATTCAAGGATTAGAAGGAGAGAAAGGCAAGGCTGTAAATAGAGCAGAAATACAACTGAGCCAACTAAGTAGCAAACATGTGAGGAAAAAAAAAAAAAAATCTACAGACTTCTTTTACTCTCCTTTCTTCTGCCAATTACTTTAACAGTGGCCGGTCATACTGTCATGATTCCCCAATGGCATGGGAACATCAGAACCACAAAATAACAGACTAGCCGTCGGGTGATGGAAACTCAAGCTGACCGTGACCTAAATCTACCACACAACTAACAGTAGCCAGGAAGCATTCCTACGGCTGCCTAGATGCCATGCGCCAGCCGGAGAACTAACTACGCCTGGAAGAGGAAGGAACAGACCTGGCTTACCTCTAGTGAAATTCCCCAAAGATGATAGTAGCCCCCACATATATTAACGGTGAGTTCAGAGGAAAAGACATACACAGTATGAAGGTAGATTTAGCAAAGCGAGGTCCACTTACTAGATAGAGGAAGGATACAAAAGAGGACTTCACGGTCAGCTGAAAAACCCTTTCAAAAACCCATCCTGAAATTACTTTAAGACTCCTGTGTCAACTCATGACACAGGAGTGGCAATTTCAGTCCACAAGAGCTTCCAGTAACAGGAAATGACAAACTGTAAACTGGACAAAAAATACAAAACAAAAAGGACAAGAGTCCACTTAGCTGATCAGCAGACTGGTAGCAGGAACATGCAACTGAAAGACTCAGGTTACAATGATGACCGGCAAGGAAGTGACTGGAGAGCAAGGCTAAATAGGGAACTCCCAAAACTGATGGAAGCAGGTGAGCTGAGGCAGAAAAGAACACACAAGTCTCCAGTACCACCAGCCACCACTAGGGGAGCCCAAAAAGCGGATCACAACAGTGCCCCTTTGAAGAAAGTGGATGGTATAAAGGAGTTTAATAGGATCAAGCTGCTTGGTGAAAGAAAATGTTATTATGATGGTTAACACTAAAACTCAAAATAATCAAACTGTTTTCACAGAATTCTGATATAAAACAGTTTAAAATGTTTTTGTGGATATTCACAAAAATTTTGAGATTTTTTCATATTTCTACGCCAGTTTCTGCCAGCTATGTCAACATTTTGAAAAGTCGGTGGCCTTTACCCCAGAAAAGTGGTATAAAGTCTGACATGAAGTTTATATTTCTGACTCCAACTGAGAAAGGCGCCAATTCATGAAGAGGTCTGAGTGTTTTAATGAATTTGGCTCATCTTACTTCAGCGAAAGCCTTCATCAAGACCGGAGTGCAATACTCCAATCATGATGAATCAAGGATGATGGTTGCCATCTGTAACAGTAGACAACAGCAGATACATTTACTTTGTACTTGAGCAACATGACAGCTACACCTAATAATATTTTCCTTCCATATTTCTGTCTGGCAGACATTCATGTGAAATAAGAATGTGCAACTTGCGATTCTTCAGCTATTGATAGACAACAGTCACAGCATGCCATGACAAGTACTATGTAAAAGAATATTCTGTAAGGCTGGGGTTATACAAACACTTTTGTATTATTGATATGCAATTCCTTGAGATGAGCAAATCTTTGGAAATTAAACTTTCCCAACATCACCAAATTTTCCTGAAGAATTCAATTTGTGCAAATAAATTTGAATGAATGTCTGCATCCCTGGCATACCTACATGCTTGTTCCCTTCCTCGGTTGGGATGCCATTTACTCACCACCATGGCCTCCGTCCCACACTCTCTCCTCCTCTTGCTGCCTGTGGTCTGTGTAGGGTTTGCAGATCCCCGGGCATTGTGGTTAGGGCAGGGAGACACTTATTATTTGAGGCACCTCCAACCGGATGAAAGGTGCCTGAGCAAAGTGTTTAGTCAGTTAGTCTGCATGCTTGCTAGTTCTCAAGTCACCTGTCTGTGCATAACTGCCATTGTCCGCCAGCACCTGCCTGGTTCCTCTTGCTCTGCTCTTTCCTGCTTGTGCCTTCCAGCGTACCAGCCTGCACCTGCCTGTGCCCATCTATATACCAGCCCTGATTGCCTGCACCTGTCTGTGACCACCTGTTTACCAGCTGTACCTGCCTTCACTTGCCTGTGCCCACCTATATACCAGCCGCACATTCCTGCACCTTCCAGTGCCAGTCTGTATACCAGCCATGCTTGACTGCACCTGCCCTTTCTCACCTGTATACCAGTGCTTACACACTACACGACAAAGAGAGAGATAGAGAGAAAGATATCCATGCTGACCATAAGAGCTTGCACTCTACAGAAGAGAGGGACTTACCCATTGCCTCTGCCCAGTGCCGGTTCCAGGTTTTCGTTGGCCCCAGGAGAAAGAGTCTCAGTGGGCCCCTTTAACACACACCACGATTCATGATGCACAGATACGGCAGAAAAATATAGGTATACAACATAGGACTCAGTCTGCCCCCTCATCCTTCAAATATGCAGACATGCACACGCCCAATACGCAGACATGCACACCTACTGTACACAGAAATGCAAACACATACAATATGCAGACATGCACACACAGTACGCAAAGTGCACACATACTGTACAATGCGCAGACATGCACACATACAATATGCAGACATGCACACACAGTACGCAAAGTGTACACATACAATGCGCAGACATGCACACATACAATATGCAGACATGCACACACACAATACTCAGACATGCACACACACAATACGCAGACGTGTACAATCGCAGACATGCACACATGCACAGACATGCACATGGTATGCAGATATGCACACATATATACATAAACAAACATACACAGATATGTAAAGCATACGTACACATACGTACTATATACATATTTGAAAACAAATTCACAAAAATACATATAAACAGAGATAAATATATAGACAGTCATACCCTGTGACATACCTAGATATACTCATCATACATGCACACACACACACATACAGACACATTAGAAATACTTTTAATATTGGGAAGCCAGCAGCAAGCCTCGCTCAGCTCCTACCGACATTTGGCATATGGCTAGTGAGGGCTCGCTGCCTGTGTCTGGGGAGGGCGTCCTGCTTGATGGCCGTCACTTAAACAGATGTGGCCATGCGCACAGCACTGTGTGGCTGTGTCTGCTAGTAGTGATGCTGCTGGGCTGGCACAGTGCCTTTAATTTTGCTTGTGTGTTGGCCCAGCCACTTCACGACTAGTAGACACAGCCGCACAGTGTACTGTCAAGTCTGTGCAGCACCCCAGGGTCCTGGTTGTTGCAGTAATGTAATTTTCCTCCAGGGGAGAGTGATGTTACGTTTGGGGGCAAAGAAGGATAACTGCATCCAGGTATCACAAACATGCAACACATTTCACACTCCAGGCCACCAGGGGGAGCTCTTGCTCCTATTTATTAGGTCACTCCCCACATAGGTAAAACTGGTTGCCTGTAGGGAAAGTTAGTCCATTTCTGGCTGAGCTCAGCTCAGTTAGTTGGTCCCTGACAGGGGTGGGGTCCTGTCAGAGAACGAAGGAGAAGGACACGGAGCTGTGCATGCCCTCAGAGCTGCAGCTACCAGAAAGAGACATTGAAGGCAGAACTGTATTGTAGTGAGTGTGAAGGAAGTCGTAGCAAAGGAGTGCATACCAGAAGGGGACCAGCCCTACACAGGCTGCCTCCTTCTGAGGCGCAGAATCCCGGTACCCAGAACACTGAGGGTGTAACGACCTTTATGCTTTGCTCCAGAGACCGGCAGGACAGCTAATTTCACGTTACCTGTCCGCCCTACACCCAGGAGGCACGGTGGCACCCCTTAAAGGCTGGGGCATGATAGAGTCCCTATAAACCGCCTCAAGCCACCAGTCATACGGGTTTGTCCTATCCTATATGGGGGACAGAGAGAGAGACATTACATCTGTGAGGACCTTATGTGAAGCCTTAGGCAGTAAGGAACTGCAACACTGCAAGGGAAGGCTACTGATTTCCACCTGGACAAGGGGACTCTGGATTTGCCTCCAAACTGGCCGGACTCTGCCTGCCCTGTGATCTGGTGCTCTGGACTGTGGATGCTGAAGTTTTCAGTAAAGGTAAAGAGACAGCAACCTTGTGTCCTCGTTCTTCTCTGCTCCTCTCACCATCCACCATCTACACACTGGGAAGCCCTGGGGATATACTTCACCTGTGGGAAGGTATACCATCTAGTTGCCATAACATCACCCCACCGGACCCCTTAAAGCAGCGTCGGTCACCCAGCCCGAATACCACAGGTGGCATCACGAACATTCCCTTTAAAGACCTTTCCCTTTTACACGGACGTCCATGGGCCATGGACCGGGTCAGCCATCGTGACATCCCCCTGTGAACCGAAGGACCCGGTACCGAGTACCCCGCTGCCCTGACGGGGCGCTCCATCTGTTTAAGTGACCGCGAACAAGCAGCGCCAAAGAAGAAACAGGCAGCCCTGTACAGCTGCTAGGGTAGCAGCCTAGGCCCCCTGCCCAGCCCACCCCTGGACCTGAAATTGGAAGCCGGCATGGTGTCCCCATCAGCAAGAGGGCCTCTAACTTTGTCCAGGGCCGTGGCACTTGCCCAGGTGTGCCTGGTGTTGACATCAGCCCTGACCTTTGCCATGCAGACAGGAAAATGGCTCTGCTATCCAAACTGTGCTTTTCTTGCAACCATTCATTTTTGATGGCCCAGGTACTGATCACCACTGTACAAGGAGTAATAATCCCCTAGATGTCACAGCTGCACAAATATTGGATTTGCAGAGAATCCATTTGCCGCCAAACACAAGTACTCTAATTGACATTGAAATGACATGGGTAAGACTCTGAAGACTGCAAGGACTATATCAAACCCCTTTCGAGCTCTATAATGTACACAAAGCCTTATTTGTGCTCTCAATATACAGTATATGGCTATGAGTAAACAGGTAGTAACAGTTTTTCACTGCTGTGCTGTTGCACACTGTTGTCTTTATTCAGCAGAGCGTTTATGTATAAAACACTTTTAAAAGTTGCAAAGTGTTTGCACATTGTTCAACTGCGCAAACAAAATTGGGACTTTTGGCATTTTCTCACCAGTTACAGCCAGCTCACGTCCGCCCACCTTGCCCCACTTCCGTAGTTTGAATTTCAAGGTTAAGAAAATTCCTTAAAATTTGCCATGAATTCTATTTGTATTAAATCAGTTTGCTCATTTATTCATAATAATATTCATATGAACTTTCTACATAAGTGTAAGTGCAACAGACAAACTATTGTTAACCTCTGTAGAGTTCTAACCTTATAAACTTATGTGAGAGCCTTGCAAAGATTTTGTAGAGCGATTGCATCAGAAATCTCCTGAACAACTCTCCATCCTCCTACGTCAATCAATTTCTTTTCAAACACTTAACCAGAAAGTTCAATTATCACTGGCAATTCCCAAGTGCCAGTGGTGAGCACACAAACCAAAGGGAAGTGGCCAACACAAAACAGTTGAAGCAATCCAAGATGAAGAGCACCAGGGGATCAACTGAATTCATTAACCCTTGCCATGACAGAGCAAGGAAAACTGCACTGGTTAATACAATGGTGAAGCAGTTCTAATCAGTTCGGGATTTTGTGTGACCAGATGCTGCGATTTTCTGGCCCCTCTCTATCCCTATGACCGTGCAACAGCTGAAACTGGAAATGTTGTAACACAAAAGTCTATTTGTATTCCCAAGAGAGATATGGTGAACAAAAGTCCAATTATGATTATGATGGAGCTATGATGTAAGGTACAGACAGAGGTTAATCAATATTTCAACATCTTCCTGAAATGAATCCAAAATAAAGTTGACTGCATTGGAAAATTGTAAAACACAAAATATTTTTCTATTCAGCAGAAATATTGGGGTTTGATTATAGTTAACAATAGGTAACATTACCACACTAACATATTAAAGGAGACCTGTCAGGTAATTAATACTGCCCAAACCATGAGAAGCACAAATCACATTCATGCTACAAGACTGTAGACAGGTATATTATCCTCTTAAAATCTACAGTGTTTCAGGGAACATATAATTTGAAGGTCAGGCTAGGGGCCATAGCAAATATCAGACTAGTCCGGCTCTGCCTCTGGCCAGCACTTCGCAGTGCTGATGGAGGTGATTGGCAGGTCTCTCCCTATGGGCACACAAGGAAGAGGCCTGTTAATCACCGGATGGGGGCATTATCAGACTAGTTTGAGCTCCAGCTATGGTGCCCTTCCAGATCTTCAAAGTATATTTTCTCTGAAATGCCAGAGCCTTTTGAAGAATAATATAAGTGGCTGAAATGATGTAGCCAGGCTCTGGTTCACCGTTTGTGCAATAAACGTGTGATTACGTGCTTACCTGGCAGTAAAATCATAAACTCCATTTGTTCATCATTCTCTTACAAAATAAGTTTATCCTTTAAGGAGTGGAGACAGCCAATTATGTATTTAATCCAACTCAACTCCATATAGTGGCTGTTTATATTTGTCCCATATGTACACTTTACTTGTGTTGCCTAGTTCCAGGATTGAGTCATTGCTGAAGACCAACGGACATCTTTTTTTCCTTACTCCTGCAATGTCTTTGTAACTGTAGTTCTCTAGTGGTCTCATGATACCATGGTGATCAGCAGCAACTGATGACAATCAACCTGGTAATCTATTTAAAGGAAAAGTTGCCATGGATCCCTTGCCTTCACTCTCCAGATAAATATCCATCCTTGTTTGGCTTTTGTCCCTTATTGTTCATCCTGATTCCAATCCTGACCATATCCTTAGTCTTGGTCTTGGAGTTCAGCGTTTTCTGGCCCTTTGATTTGTTGCTCTACCTGGGTCTTGTGGTACCACTTTTGGCTTTGAACTCCAGGACTCTCTTTCTGTCTCAATGTCTGTCTTTTGTCATTCTGCTTTCTATCCCACTGACAACCTCTGGTTATGTTCCTGTCTTCACTACAGCCTACTGCCAACAAGTGTGTATTCTGGAGACCACAACTTGGGAATCCGCCCATCATTCAATCCTTTCTTGCATTCGTTCAGCTTACCCAATAGGGAAATAGTCTTGCACCCCAGTCTAAGTAGCACCAAATGGCTTGAGGCTTTGAAGAGCCACTTTGGCAAGAAACATAACTGTAAAAGTTGACAACATGTTTATAATCGGGGCAATGTTGATGACTGTGCTTGGAATTTTTAAAGGGATTTTTCCGTTTAAAAAATCTCCTGTCCTCAGCTGCAATTTGTTAAAAAAAACAAACAAACTGCGCTTTACTTGCCTTCCCCATGTCCGGTGTTGAGTTTTTACTGCTGCTCCGGTGTCTGTTATTGTCTGCAGTGCTGAAGTCGGGGCAGCCAATCAGTGAGTTCAGTGGCTCGACCAAGAAAACAACATGAGTGTCTGTAAAGCTCACTGATTGCCTGCAGCGCTGTTGATGTGATGTTGATGTGATGTCAGTACTGCAGTCAATAACAGACAATGGAAGCAGTGGTGAATAGGGTTGAGCGAAACGGGTCGTTCATTTTCATAAGTCGCCGGCTTTTGGCAAAATCGGCGTCTCATGAAACCCGACCCGATCCCTGTGCGGGGTCGGCCATGCGGTACGCGATCTTGGCGCTAAAGTTGCGTTTCGTATGACGCGTTTAGCGCCATTTTTTCAGCCAATGAATGAGCGTGGGCAGAGTGATGACATAGGTCTTAGGGGAGTGAACGCCTATCGTCATGTTATCGCTTGTGCGCAGTAGGGATTTGGAATGTGCAATACGAAATTTTCTGTGCTGGGACGGAGGGGGGGAGAGAGAGAGAGAGAGAGAGAGAGAGAGAGAGAGAGAGAGAGAGAGAGAGAAAAAAAAAAATTTCATTGGGTTTCATGTTTCGGCCGAAACCCGACTTTTCACGGTGGTCGGACGATTTCACTCGACTCGACTTTTAAGACAGTCGGGTTTCACAAAACCGACTCGACCCTAAAAAACTAAAGGTCGCTCAACCCTAGTGGTGAAGACTCAGCATAAAAAAATATAGAACCTCTTTAGGTGTCGGCTTCCCCATGCCGCTGTATGCAATTGCTGCAACATTCAGCAAGAGATTAGGAACCAAAATGTATGATTCAGCTAGTCGGGATGAAAACGGGAATTGTTCATAATTAGAAAATGGATCTCATTGTTCTCTACAAAAAATGCCACTTTTATTCATGAGATCTGTTATTACAAATTATCCACATCTACTAAGAGTGAAATGCGTTGTTAGATATATCTCTCAGATAAGATTGGCTGGGTAAAAAGACATTCCACATTTTCTAGTCCTATGACAGGACCAATTATTAATGTTTCCTTCTGACCTGTCTCCTTGTGAAGCGCCAGAACAATTTGGTATGTAAACCCTTATGGCAGTGGTAATAATTTGCCATGTAGTGTGTGCAATTTAGTCAGGAAAATAGTTTTTAACACTACTATAGAAAGCCAACAGCATCTTCTAGCTGAAGCCGTCGCTGTTATCCCATCAACTCACATAACTGTCGGAATTTTTCACTTGCTTTTGTGACCAACTATTCCCATTAAGTACAAAGGCTTACAAATGTACAAGCCACCAATTGCTCCCGTGCACAATGAAGCAGGCATCGACATGTGAACAGTTCTCGCCACGTGGCCACAATGGAGTTTCATTCAATTATTATTCTGCTAAAATATGTTTCTATACAAGCATGCTGCTCATTTTACTTACAGCCTGACTTGAAAAGAAAGGTGAAAGTGGAGAAAATAAGACAGCTTGTGAGATGAAAGCCCATTCTGACATAAGTCATTTTCTTTCTTCGCCTAAAATGCATTTTATATGTTTTTTTTCTCTACATGATTAGTATTGATGTCATCTCGCAGCATTAGGCACCACGCATGTGGCAGATCTGTTAGCAAGGGGGCTGGAGCAGCAGTGTAGGGAGCCATACATCTCCATGTCCTGCCTTCCTATGCTGCATCAGACCCAAATTACCACCATACATAAAGGACCCAATGGAGCATGCCCCAATTCTTCACCTGTTGGATTTGCCTAGAATCTAACAGGAAAAACCCTTTCTATATTTCCATATATTTTCCATATAAAATATTTATAGTCAAGACCTTCAATACCTTAAATATGAGTCTCAATGCTCTGTACAAAATGGATCCATACCGCCTAGCACAAATAGCCCTAAAGTCAAACTACATGGAATTTATACATTTTGCACATTCTCCTTTATCACATGAAAGCCATATTGCTTGGTTAGTTGTTTTGATAAGCTGATAGGTCAAAATTTGAATTTGGGGACCCAGACCCTGAGCATACTAAACGCAAGATGTAAAAATAAAATCCTTGTAATCACCTCACCACTCTGGCCCCTCCACTCCTGACCATCACCCATCCGGTACTCATTGCATCTTCAGATGCCCACCCCTGCCCTGAATTTTCCAGGCCTCTCACTCTCCCCCTTCAACTATGTGACAGTCCATGAAATGTCATCCAAGTGCAGTCGGATTTTGTAAAGAAGCCATGGTGTTGCATTGCTGATTCTGATCAAAATCAGACATGTCTTGATATTTTTTCACGGAAAATGTGGTTCTTGAAAAATAACGAACATGTAAATGGCCCCCATAAACTATCACATGTAGGAGAGCTTTCTGTGAATTCAGATGTTTTTTTTCCAGTTATGATTAGTAACCCATGGACTAGAGTTTGAAATGCATAACAGTCTACAAATGTTGGTTTTTGATAAACCTAATAAATGTCATTTTTTAACAAACCTTGGGATGAGTGCCAGATATACAGTATCTTTACTACATTCTTTGCCTATGTCATAGGTTGTAATTCTCTGATTTGCCTGCAAGTTACAGCTATAGTGGTAATGAGCAAACCAGGATGAGAAATTATTACGTGTCACAAGTCACAACAGTTCAGCGATTGGAATCAGATACAGCGGTACCATGGAGCAGGCCTCAGCAAGTTGAGTGTCTATGGCTCACTGTAACCCATTTCCAACACTTGATGCACGTCGGGAAGGGGTCTCAAGTTCAGATCCCTTGGTGGCACTAAAAAAGATGTAAAATTGTTTTGTTTTTTTAAATTCCCCAGCCTGTAAAAAAAAATATTTGCTATCGTTGTGTCCCCAAAAATCCAATGTTTGAAAATTAAAATTAATTATCCCATGGAAAAAAAAACCTCTACAATTGCTATTTTTCAGTCAACCCGATTTCCAAAAATAATGGTTCATAAAGTTGTATGTACAATTACACAGGTCAACAAAAAAAAATTTTTTTTCTGGTGTCCAAAATATTTTAATGAATTTGGGGTATTTTTGGGGTGCTGATTCTGAATATGCTATCAGTTTTGCCAGATTGGCTCAAGTTTTTGACATTTTTGGTATCTTATTTATAGCACTTGTTGGTAAATGCGACGCATCATCTCATTAATTTCTTTGGATTAGTACTTGAACTGAGCAGTTCTCAATATAGTTTTGTGTTAATTAGTGTTCTAAAAGTTTGTTCATAGCTTGATTTTTGCACTAACTTTATGTTGTTGTCTGTTTTCCAGTGAAAAGCATGAACTGATCAAGAAGAAGTTGTCTTAATGATCCAGACTCATTCTGTCATCATGATGACTGTTATTTCTGTGCAGTGCAAGTGCAAGGATTCAATAAGCATAAGAAACGAAAATGGGAGTAACATGGAATCTGCAAGAAGGCCTGTCCCTCATTGTGAAGATGTGCCTGTACCTGTGTTTACCATAAATAACAGTCATCATGATGATTTTTTGGCTCTCTCCACACCATTGGAACACCAAATTTGAAGCTTTTTCTTTGTCCTTTGCTCCATTTTCGTAATAATTCGATACATGCTTTGCACACTATGTGTGGTGCCCAAAACTTGTCTTGGTCCCCAAGCATAACCCCAAAATAGGCAAAATACACTTTTTTTACGAAGTCTGTTATGTTTCTTCTATGTTTTGGCAGTGTGTATTCACCACAAATGTAACAGAAAGAGTCTGGATCGTTAAGACAACTTCTTCTTGATGAGTTCATGCTTTTCACTGGAAAACAGACAACAACATAAAGTTAGTGCAAAAATCAAGCTATGAACAAACTTTTAGAACACTAATTAACACAAAACTATATTGAGAACTGCTCAGTTCAAGTACTAATCCAAAGAAATTAATGAGATGATGCGTCGCATTTACCAACAAGTGCTATAAATAAGATACCAAAAATCTCAAAAACTTGAGCCAATCTGGCAAAACTGATGACATATTCAGAATCAGCACCCCAAAAATACCCTAAATTCGATTAAATATCTTTGGCACCAAAAATGCTGTTGACCAGTGTTATTGCAAAAAAACACACTTTATCCGCCCCGAAAAAAAATAACAAAACGTATCAAATTGAACAATCAACTAGAGAATTAAAAAGTTATGGGTCTCAAAATTTTGCTGGTTTTATCTGGGTATGCCATGACCCTTTTGATGCCTGACATTGAACTTCTGAAGATATCTACCAGATCTTACATAAATTAGGACAGGCTGTCTGCACTGCAAGTGTTGTGTGACATACAAAGTTATCATGCTTCTTTCTGGTCCAGACAGCTCCATGGGGCATAGCTAGAAGGAGAGGAATGATTTCAAGTCTCTTTACTTTGACCAATGTATTTAGATACAAGGTTAGTACAGAAAATTGAGCTTCAGTAAAAGAAAACCTATCCTTGGCTCTGCAACCTCCTGAAAACCCTTTGAAATTGAAGTGCGACTGAAGAAGACTTATCACTGTGTGAGCACTGTAGACCAGGATCCCTACTGATCTCTGATCATGGGGATCTTGGTAATGATACTAGTGACCTCAAATATTAAGCTAATTTTGGAGTAACTAAAGCAAAGGGCCTTATTGATAACTCTTTTTACTCTGTGGGACATTCATAATTACCAGAGACAAGTTGTTGACATTATATGTCACATGTATGAAGGATATGGCTACATATTATTATTTTTATACCATGGTAAACTGCTTCTTCTCATTGAGTTAGGACCATGACATCTCTATATAATTAGCACCCACATAATCCAAGTACAGAGAGATGCATTATGGCCAAGCTCTTCGAGGTCCCTATATAATTAATCGTTCAAGGAAGATATGATATTTTCAGCAAGGATAAAGCATATTCACAAAAATGATAAGCTTGCAGCTTGAATGTCGTGTTCCACTGTACCTCAGCAGAAACATCTTAAAAAAAGACTGCAAAGCTTCTCCCAGCCCCTCTTTATTCTCTTTAGTGCTGATGGTAAGAAAAAGCAAAATAGCTAAATCTTATTTATGGTGTTTATGCAAGCATTTTACTCAGTTGTTTGCTATTCCCTTAGTCTCCTATTTTTCATACCCCCCTTTGCTCTCTTCCGACCCACCCTCTGCCTTCCCGTTGGTCTTATCGCTTCCTTCACTCCCCTGCTGGCTATTACCAGGGACTTGAGAAAGTCTAAGACTGAATAATCCCCTTAGTGTCAAGTTTTCCAGACTGAGAAATGAATCTGCCCAAATGCACTATCTGTGCTGAGATGGCTGTTGCAAGAAATAAAAAAAAACACACAGATAAAAAGCTATTTCTTCAGGGTTGAAAGAGGGAGTCACTGGGTGTGTGAGGTTGAGGTGACTTGGCCCAGGAGGTATTTATCTATATATCGTTTTATATGCTCTGTGTTTTTAATGACAATCTACCATTTACATGATTTCAGTAAAAAAAATATAAATAATCTATTTATGCATAAAAAAATTATCAAATCAAAACTAAAGCGCTATTGCAAGACAAAAAATAGATATATCGATAATGATGTACAGGAATATATTTTCTAATTAAAACCTTGTGAGATAAAGTAGTGATCATGGGACCTTTTTGGACTTCATGTTAATACTAGATTTCTTCTCTAACCTGGGAATATGTTTCAGGCAGTTGCCACCAAAGCAAATAAATAAAGTCATGGAGTTCAGGAAACGAGATGATGAAAGCATAGTTCTACTGATTGACAAATCACTAGTGATGAGCGAATATACTCATTACTAGTGTTGAGCATTCCGATACTGCAAATATCGGGTATCGGACGATATTCGCTGTATCGGAATTCCGATACCGAGTTCCGATATTTTTGTGATATCGGAAATCAGAATCGGAAGTTCCTATAAGTTCCCAGGCGTGTGCGGTGCTTATGGTTCCCAGGGTCTGGAGGAGAGGAGACTCTCCTTCAGGCCCTGGGATCCATATTCATGTAAAAAATAAAGAATACAAATAAAAAATATGGATATACTCACCCCTCCGACGGACCCTGGACCTCAGCGGTGCAACCGGCAGCCTCCGTTCCTAAGAATGCAGTGAGTGTAGGACCTGCGATGACGTCGCGGTCTTGTGATTGGTCGCGTGACCGCTCATGTGACTGCGACGTCATCGAAGGTCCTTCACTCACTGCATTCTTAGGAACAGAGGCAGACGCTTGCACCAGTGAGAGCCAGGGTCCGTCGGAGGGGTGAGTATATCCATATTTTTTATTTTTATTCTTTATTTTTTACATGAATATGGATCCCAGGGCCTGAAGGAGAGTTTCCTCTCCTTCAGACCCTGGGAACCATCCAGGATAGCTTCCGATATTTGTGTCCCATTGACTTGTATTGGTATCGGGTATCGGTATCGGCGATATCTGATATTTCTTGGATATCAGCCGATCCAATCCGATACCGATACTTTTGAATATCGGAAGGTATCGCTCAACACTACTCGTTACTTGAGATTTCCCGAGCACGCTCGGGTGTCCTCCGACTATTTTTTAGTGCTCAGAGATTTACTTCTCATCGCCTCAGCTGAATGATTTACAGCTACTAGCCAGGCTGAGTACATGTGGGGGTTGCCTGGTTGCTAGGGAATTCCCACATGTAATCAAGCAGGCTAGTAGCCGTAAATCATCCAGCGGCGGCTAAAAAACTAAATCTCCGAGCACTAAAAAATACTCGGAGGACACCCGAGCGTGCTCGGGAAATCTCGAGTAACGAGTATATTCGCTCATCCCTACAAATCACTAATCAGACCACATGGAGAATATTGTGCACAGTTTTGCAAGAAAAAGAAAAACTCAGGTAGCGAAGCTGTTGTCACAATGTTAAATGGCAAGGATGAAATGTTCCATAGTAGTTAAAGGGTTTGTTCCAGAGTCCAAAGTCTTACCCTAATCAAAGAATAGGGGAAAACTCACTGATCACTGGGGATCCAATTGCTGGAACCCCATACATTGTTAAGAAGAGGACTCGAGATCCTAAGAGCCCAAATCTATGCTCCATTTATTAATGAGAATGCCGTAGAAAGACAAGTAACGCACTTTGAATTTGGGACATACCATTTTAAATGTATACAATCATCCATTAATCACACTTAAAATGATCCTCTAGTCAAACTGAAAATGTGTCTACAAATGGGACATGTAAGGCCTACAAACTTGGTTCCCTCTTTATGTCATCTCCTGCTACTGTTTCTCAATTGTGGAGCCAAATTCTTTGGTTCACAAAATAACCAACACTGACTCAGACGTCCCTATGTAGAGCGCTGTTAGATAGTGTCAGACATACTGTACTTATTCACCCTTCACTGTCCTATTACATGTCCAACACCAACATCATCATATGAAACATCATCTCTAGCATCACATAAAATGATGTCCACTGTGTGAGACGTGATATTTATATGTACATCGAATATAATTTTATTTATTATATATAGATCGACAGTAATTCTCCAGCTGAATTGCATCTTACAAAAAAATGACAATGCTAGTTTTGGTCCAACCCGGAGAGCAATTTTTGGCAATGTTACTAATTTTACTTTCACAATTAAGATTTATAGATTTATCAAAAGATATATCTATCAGCTAGAATGAATCATTATTTGTGTTGATCCAGAAAAATAAAAATAAGCCATCTATAAGATATGTGTTAAAGGGGACCTTTCACAAAATTTTACATGCCAAACCCGACACATTTATATTTATAATCCCTCTTTAGACCAAGGCCATATTTCTTTTTATTATGTGCTGCTATGTACTGTAAAACCATAGAGGATGTACTTAGTTTTCTCTTGAATTGTGGTATTCCACTTTTATTTTTCCCACAGTTTTTTTCTCTTTGTCTCCGTTCTTAGATGTAAGTGATACATTTTGGCCCAGCAGTAGAGTTGGTGCAAATGGAGTCAACTCTACTCAACAAGCGCAAAGCTTTCTGTTCTGCTCTCTCAGATTTAAGCATTTAGTCAAAAGGAACAAAATGCAGACCAATGCATTTTTCATACATGCCAACTGTCCTGATTTTTTAGAAACAATCTTTGCAAATTTGCGGTATCCTGGGTGAAGAGAGGCAGGGTTTACACAAATGCCACCCACAAATGGGGCAGGGCAGAGTTAAAACTACCCAGAGAAAAGGATCTCCATTTTTTACACTAATTCATGTTGTTTTTACTCTTGAAGGAAGTGCTGCTTTCCTGACAGACAAATGTCAGCAGATTACAGACACCTTTCCTGGCCCCTGTACTCTGTTAATGGAGTGAGTGGAAGGGCTGTCACTCTTGCGCTCATGAGCTTGACAGCATCTTCTCTGCTCTCCTCAGTCACTGAATATATTCTTCTGACCGTTACATGGCATTTACAGTTACTTTTTTTTCCATGAGTTGATTCTTGATATATTAGCGAAAATGACCTCGAAGGAGGAAAGAAGTTTGCTTTTTAATTTTTGCTTAAAATAAATAAAATAAAACACTCTCTTTTCATTCTTATAAAAAATATTAATACACCTGGAACATAAACTGAAGCAAAATAATGACACTTACAGTATTTTTGCAATACACAATTAAATAACACTGAAGCCTACATTTTTGGCAAGGTCAAAAATTAATTTAATGAGTTTTGTGGCAGCCCAAGAGTCCACTGATGGCATGATTTCAATATGCCTGATGCTCTGTTCTCTAGGAAATAAGTGATTTATAGCAAAAACGTATTTTCTTCTTGGTTGGTCAATAGAAAGATATTTAGAAAATTGGGAAAATAACTGTTGGCCAATGTGTTTTGCATTTTCCTCTCCTCAATCTGTAGATAGGAAAACGAATGCGAACATATAACGTTAAAGGAGCACTCCTCCCATCAAACTTTTTATTCTCTTAATATATTGCAGTCACCATATTATATAACACTGTGCACTTACAATTGTTCATTTTGCCTTTATACCCAGTTAATTCCTCTCTTTTCCATTACGTCTATGACATCATGTGATTAAAAACAGACTAGCTGGGAGGTGAGGCCTAGCACCTGATGTGAGCGGACGGCTTCTGGAGCTCTTCTGCTGTGACTCTTCATTAATCCTGCTGTAAGTCCTTCCTGAGAGCCGGTAAGGTTCTGTGCCAGTGGGGCAGGATATCGGAGGTCGGTCCTGACTTGTGGTGCTGCGGGGAGCTGCCAAGTTGGTGCGGAAGTGGCAGCAGGATGCCAAGGCAGGAGCAGCGAGCCGGACCCAAGATGGCACCGAGAGCTTGGAGGCAGCAAAAAGGGCAGACGCTACAAATGCCTCTTATGCAAGGAGGCTGGAAGTTGCTGCCAGGCTGGAGAAATATGCCTGGGTGGATGGAGCAGAGAAAGAGTTGGCTGATGAGGGAGAGGAAAAGACCAGAGAGAAAGTGAAAGAGCAAGGAGAAGGCTCAGAGGATGATACAGTACAAGTGGGGACAGTAGGGGTGGAAGAATGGCAGGAAAAAGATGGTGTGGAGCAAAAGACAGTGGAGGAGCCTGTAGTAGGGGAGCCCACATTGCGGGACTTATTAGAATTGATCAGATCCTGCAAAACTGCAATAACGACTCTCACACAAAGAGTAGATGGTGTTAAGGAAGAAGTGGCTAAAATAAAGGCAGACATGACTAAAGTAGATAATAGAGTGGGCGCGGTGGAGGAAAGAGTAAGTGTGCTGGAGGATCAACTTTCTAAAATGCAGAAGTCTCATACTCAGTGTCTGCAAAAATGTGCTGCTCTGGCTAATAAAAATGATGATCTGGAAAATTGATCGAGGAGGAATAATGTGAGACTTGTGGGCATCCCTGAGAAAACTGAAGGGACTGACTGATCCTACAAAGTTTGTTGAGGAATGGCTTCATAATAAGATCGGTGCTGATAACCTGTCTAAGTTATTTGCTGTGGAAAGAGCATACAGTGTTCCTATGAGACCCCTCCCGCCGGGGTCACCCCACGTACTATCCTTGCTAGGATCCTTAATTATAGAGACAGAGACACTATATTGAGGAGTGCCCGGGAGGCTGAGGAAATGTGCATTAATGGCCAAAAGATCTCTACTTACCCTGATTACTCAGCTGAGGTGCAAAAGCAGAGGATGAGTTATGGATCAGTTAAAAAGAGACTGAGGGACCTGAATTTGATTTACTCTACTCTGTACCCGGAAAAGCTTAGGGTTGTAGCCCTGGGAGCAGTTCATTTTTTTCCAACACAAGAAGAAGCCACTAAATGGCTGGACTTAAATAAAAAGAATCTTACAGCTGACAAGGAAAGAGGGCAATGAAAGAAAGATGGTGAAAATGGAGATGTTGTTACCCTATAGAAGCCTCTGGATCCTGTTTTAATAGTTGATGTGGACTACAGAGGGACTTATTGTTATAATGATGTTATGGATATGCGGAGGAGTTGGGGAGGTGTTTTATTTAGATAGCGGTTTAAAGTCACTGCGGAAAGGATAGCTAGACATTGGATTAACCACTCTCTGATAAGAGAGGAGAAATATACCAACGGAATGGTCATGGTTTATTGTGTTCATGAATATTGGGAAGGGAGGAGGGAGGGGAGGTTTGGGGTTTATTGTTGGAAAGTAGGACTTAATGAATATGGGGAACAACATTCTATTTTAAGGGGTCAGGAATTTGCAAAAGTGTGGTTATATGATGCGGGATAAAAATAAAGTCCTTAGTTGGAATATAAGAGGGTTGTCGGAGGGGACGCGAAGAATGGCGATTATGGAATATGTTAGAAAACGGAGTCCGGATGTCATTTGTCTTCAAGAGACGCATCTACTTGGGGGAAAAGGTGGAAGTGTTGAAGAAGAAGTGGATTGGGAAGACATCATTCTCCTTATTCTTCGTATGCTGAGGGGGGTTTCGACTTTGATAGGAGCATCCACACCTTTTGAAGAAATTGAGAGTCATGTAGATAGGGATGGGCAATATGTATTGATACTTTGCAAAATTTATGGGCAACCATTGTGTATAGTGTAGGGTTGAGCGAAACAGATCGGCCAATTTCAAAAGTCGCCGACTTTTGGGAAAGTCGGGTTTCGTGAAACCCGACCCGATCTCACTGTGGGATCGGGTCGGCCGTCGGCGATCTTCGCTCCAAAGTCGGGTTTCGTTTTATATATATATATATATATATATATATATATATATATATATATATATATATATATATATATATATATATATATGTCATTGAGACACATATATATATATATATATATTTATATTTATATTTACTTCAGCGCGATATATGTGAAAAGCCGGTAATTCAATTGCCGGCTTTTCATTTCTCCTGCCTAAACCCGACATGATATGAGACATGGTTTACATACAGTAAACCATGTCATATCCCCCTTTTTTTTTGCATATTCCACACTACTAATGTTAGTAGTGTGTATGTGCAAAATTTCGGCGCTGTAGCTATTAAATTTAAGGGTTAAATCGCGGAAAAAATTGGCGTGGGCTCCCGCGCAATTTTCTCCACCAGAGTGGTAAAGCCAGTGACTGAGGGCAGATATTAATAGCCTAGAGAGGGTCCATGGTTATTGGCCCCCCTGGCTACAAACATCTGCCCCCAGCCACCCCAGAAAAGGCACATCTGGAAGATGCGCCAATTCTGGCACTTGGCCACTCTCTTCCCACTCCCGTGTAGCGGTGGGATAAGGGGTAATGAAGGGTTAATGCCACCTTGCTATTGTAAGGTGACATTAAGCCAGATTAATAATGGAGAGGCGTCAATTATGACACCTATCCATTATTAATCCAATTGTATGAAAGGGTTAAAAAAACACACACATTATTAAAAAGTATTTTAATGAAATAAACACACCAGTTGCTTTAATATTTTATTGCTCTCTCAATCCACCTGAAGACCCTCGCTTTGCAAAATAATAAACCAACAATATACATACCCTCCGATGATCTGTAACGTCCCACGAGGTAAATCCATCTGAAGGGGTTAAAATATTTTACAGGCAGGAGCTCTGCTATAATGCAGCTGTGCTCGTGCCTGTAAACCCCGGGGAATGAAGGAAATGTAGGTCAATGACCTATAGTTACCTTCAGTCACGGTGATGCGCCCTCTGCTGGATGTCCTCATGAACTGCAGCCTGGGAACTTTTTCCCACACTCGACGTCATATGAGGACATCCAGCAGAGGGCGCATCACCGCGACAAGAGTTGTTAATTAGACGGACAGGAGGGATGACTGGACTGGGAGGTGGGTGGAAGCTGCACCCGTTATGGCTTGAACATATTAATATAGATGCTATTAAGAGGGAAATTAAACAATATTGGCAGTTTAACAAAGATAGTGCTGATAAGCGAATAGTTTGGGATGCCATGAAAGCTTTTTTGAAGGGCTTTCTTTTTAGGGAGATTTGTAACTGTAAATCCAAAACTAGGCTAGAAGACAGATAAGTCATAGAGACACTAGAAAGGGCAGAGAGGGACATGGCGACAAACTCATCAGTGGAAAATCAATGTAGATTTAGGGGAGCCCAGGAAGTGGTCAATAAGGTGAATATAAAGAAAGTGGAGAGAAGACGGGCATTCCAGAAACTACAGTTCTTTGAGGAAGGGGAAAGAGTGGGTCACTTGCTCTTGGTGGTGACGGCAGCACAGAAGGACTCGTCATATGTATATAAACTAAGGACGGATGAGGGGTCTGAGATAGTGGACACAGAGGGCATTCTGGGGGAGCTTAGCAGGTTTTATGAACAATTGTATGTATCTGGATTGAGGGCCACATTAGGGGATACTGAAGGTTTCCTTGGAGCGGTGGGACTTCCCAGGATTAAAGACTGTGATAGGAGGAGGTTGGAAGAACCTATAACAGAAGAAGAGATTAAAATTACTATCATGTCAATGACAAATAATAGAGCCCCTGGAGCTGATGGACTCCCGGTTGAGATATATAAAAACTTGATGGATGTATAGGCTGCTAAATTAAAGGTAGTCATTGAGGAGGCATTAAAGGAAGTGGAGCTGCTGCCGGCGTCCATGAGAGAGGCAGTAGTGGCGGTTATTCCAAAAAAAGGTAGGGACCTAGAGTTGGCAGAATCTTACAAGCCCATTTCGTTGCTGACGGCAGATGTTAAGATAATGGCCAAGGTAGTGGCTAACCGCTTGGCGAGTGTGGTCCAGGACCTGGTCTATCCTGATCAATCCAGTTTTATGCCAAATAAGTCTACAGCAGTACATTTGCATAGACTATTTTTGAACTTGCAGGTGCCATCAGATAACGGGGGTAGTAGGGTTGTGGTATCGCTGGATGGACGTAAAGCATTTGACAGTGTTGAGTGGTGTTATCTTTGGGAGGCATTGAGAGGTTTTGGATTTGGGATGACTTTTATTTCATGGGTGCGACTGTTATATACATCCCTGACTGCTAGGGTTAGAGTTAATGGACAGTTGTCTGGAAGCTTTAGTCTTTATAGGGGGACTGGACAGGAGTGCCCATTGTCTCTGCTGCTTTTTGCATTGGCAGTGGAGCCCCTGGCACAGACAATTAGTTATGGGGTTAAGGTATGGCCTAGTAGAAGAAAAAATAGCCCTATATGCAGATGACCTGTTGCTTTTCTTGGAGGACTCTGGGGAGTCATTGCAGGGAGCGATGGACATGCTTAGGAAATTTGGAAATGTATCAGGCCTTGAAATTAACTGGGAGAAATCTAATATTCTGGTGGTGGATGGAAGTAATGATGATATGCTGATAGCGGGGGAGGGTAGTAAGTTGGCAGTGGTCCAATAGTTTAAATATTTGGGTATCCAGATGTCACTCCCGCTCTCGAGCTATGTGGACCTGAATTTATCCCCATTGTTGGATAGATTTAGAAAGAAAATAGGGGCGTGGTGTAGATTATATCTCTCAGTAGTTGGAAGTATAAACCTGATTAAAATGATTCTCATGCCCCAATTACTGTATGTATTACATAATACCCCCATTTGGCTGCCCGAGAGATGGTTTCGCACCATCAATTCTATGTTTCGGGACCTTGTTTGGGGGAAAAAATTGCCAAGAATTAGGTTGGAATTACTGCAGAGGCCTGAGAACGGAGGGGGACTGGCACTTCCGAACCCTTGGATCTATTTTTTGGCGCACAGGGTCAACAGATGAGAGGCTGGAGGGCGGGGAATGGCATGGGTTCGGTTCAAAGGATTCTGGTTCCTTTGTTTGGAAGGGATCCATTAGTTCAGGGCTTGGAGGCTAGGGTTGAGCGAAATGGATCGTTCATTTTCATAAGTCGCCGACTTTTGGCAAAGTCGGCGTCTCATGAAACCGAGCCGATCCCTGTGTGGGGTCGGCCATGCGGTACGCGACTTTCGCGCCAAAGTCGCGTTTCAATGACGCTAAAAGCGCCATTTCTCAGCCAATGAAGGTGGACGCAGAGTGTGGGCAGCGTGATGACATAGATCTCACTCCCCACCATCTTAGAGAAGGGCATTGCAGTGATTGGCTTGCTTTCTGCGGCGTCACAGGGGCTATAAAGGGGCGTTCCCACCGACCGCCATCTTACTGCTGCTGATGTGAGCGTAGGGAGAGGTTGCTGCCGCTTCTTCAGAAGCAGGGATAGTGATAGGCAGGGTACATAAAGCTGCAAACCGCTTGTGCTGTAGCGATTTCCACTGTCCAACACCACCTTTTGTTTGCAGGGACAGTGGAAGCTACTTTTTTTTTTCCTCAGCGCTGTCGCTCATTGGGCTGCCCTAGAAGGCTCCCTGACCCTGATAGCTGCGTTGCTGTGCCTGTGTGTGTACGACGCTGTGCAAACCAACTGCTTTTTGCAAAGCACAAATCCTGTATTTCCTTCCTTTCTGCACAGCTATCTTGTGTGTTTGTCCACACTTTTGTGTGCAGCAGTCCTTTTTCTAGCTGCCTGCCATACTTTTCTGAGATAACTGCAGGGAGATAAATCTTGGCAAGTCTGCCTCCGTGCCAGTCCTGTGTGTGGCATCTGTCTCTCATTGTGTCCCACCGAAAAGCAGTGTGTAATACTGGTCCTTTTTTTTGGGGGGGGGTAAATTCTCCCTTTTCAAAAAAAAAATAGCTAGTGGGAGATAAATATTGGCAAGTCTGCCTCCGTGCCATTGCTGTGGGTGGCATCTCACTCTCATTGTGTGGCACCAAAAAAACCACTGTGTGATACTTGGCCATTTTTTTTTGGGGGGGGGGGTAAATTCTCACTTTTCAAAAAAAA
>NC_135233.1:1015307805-1015317805 GCF_051348905.1 Ranitomeya variabilis | reverse complement strand
ACTGGATACATAGAAAGAAAGAAGGAAAGAAAGAAAGAAAGAAAGAAAGAAAGAAAGAAAGAAAGAAAGAAAGAAAGAAAGAAAGAAAGAAAGAAAGAAAGAAAGAAAGAAAAAGAGTCATCATGCATTATTAGGCAAAAAGTGTGGACTTTACTTTTTTTTGCACTTTATGCATGTGATGCTGCTTTTTTCATCAATGTAGATAGATAGATAGATAGATAGATAGATAGATAGATAGATAGATAGATAGATAGATAATAGATAGATTCAATAAACGTTTTTAAACCTTTTGTGTGCAAAAAAAAATAGAAATAAGCATGGGTGTGTACATATTTAACATGTTTGCAGCAACTTGTATATAATCCAAATAGAATTATCTAGTATTAGGAAATAATTAACTTTGTCACTGCCAGTATTTAAACAAAGGAGAAAATAATATTATATTCCATACAACAACTAATTACAAAGACAATAAGACACAAAACACAGAGCTGAACAATAAGCATGTGTGTATGACATAAGTGCAATCTTATAGCTGGACAAACATATATAGAGAGAGAGATGAAATTCCTGTATAAGGGTCAGAACAATTGTCGGCCGCCCATTCCCCCCATGCTGGGTCTTGCTCCTGTCGGGGATGATCCGCTCTCATCACTTTCTCCCCTGTGTGCAGCAGCCTGTCCCCCACTAGTTAGAGGTGGGAGCCTGGCCCCTCACTGATGATACCTCTATGGATGAGAGCAGTAGATCCTCAGCTCCCCCTGACACTAAACTCTTCACCTAACACCCTTCCCATAAAGGCAGGAGGAGCCGAGGACTTGTGCCTGCTTCTATTAGTGGATTAACTAACAAAGCCTGGTCCTTAATCTGCTCTATTTAGTGTTTTCCCTTTCTCTGCCTCCTGTCCCTCAGTGTTGTGTGTGGATGGTGCCTTGGTATAGAAGGTGTTCTGCAGCAGCTGGGAGCTGATTGGGCGCCTGTGTTAGGGGTGTAAACCCTTTTGATTATTAGATTGCATGCTGCACTAAGCAGGGAAAGGCTTTGAACTTCTCCACTTTTGGCTCAGTGTATTCTTTTTTTTTTTTTGCTATGACTGAGCTGTTCCTCATTCCCAGCAAGGTGCTGTGCTAAACAAGACACCTTCAGGAAGAAGTAGGGACCTCATCTGTAGAGAGCTTTCTTCTCTCCTCCTATCTCTCTTTGCCTTACCCTGTCTCTGTTATCACAGACAGGAAAACACTCACACACACCTTGGACCTGAAGGAAGAGCTTTATTGGACCTTAAGGACTCCCATCGGATCTTAACTGCGACCTGCTCCTTTTCCGCCAGGAGCTCGGCCACAATTGTTCTGTGGGAAGGCTCGAAGTTGACTTTAAGATCGTTTTGTTTCTCCACTGAGACTCTGGCATGATTAGCTAAAGACTTGATTCTTCATTATCAAAAGGACAGCAGAAGGGGGGGAACTTGGCTTTTGCTGGTCACTGACATTGAACGCTACCATGTCTAAGCCCGTTGACCATATCAAGAGACCCATGAATGCCTTCATGGTGTGGTCCAGAGGGCAAAGAAGGAAGATGGCACAGGAAAACCCCAAGATGCACAATTCGGAAATAAGTAAAAGACTTGGGGCTGAATGGAAACTTCTATCTGAAGCCGAGAAAAGACCTTACATAGACGAAGCTAAGAGGCTCAGGGCTCAACACATGAAGGAACATCCTGACTATAAGTACAGACCAAGGCGCAAACCCAAAAACCTTCTAAAGAAAGACAGGTATGTCTTTCCTTTACCCTACCTTGGAGATCACGATCCACTAAAGACAGGACTTCCCATGAGTGCCACTGAATCCTTACTAGGAGTTTCTGAGAAGGCGAGAGCCTTTTTACCACCATCAGCACCTTATTCCTTACTGGACCCAAGTCAGTTTAGCTCCACAACCATCCAGAAGATGACAGAGATGCCACACACCTTGACTACAAGCACTCTTCCTTATGCCTCCACCTTGGGATACCAAAATGGAGCTTTTGGTGGGTTAAGCTGCCCCAGCCAACACACCCATACCCACCCCTCTCCAACCAACCCTGGCTATGTGGTGCCCTGTAATTGTACAGCCTGGTCAACCTCTAACTTGCAACCTCCTGTAGCCTACATATTGTTCCCTGGCATGACTAAAGCTGGTTTAGACCCTTATTCTTCTGCACATGCCGCAGCCATGTAGAAGAGCACTAGTGTCAAGGAGATGGACTATGTTGGTGCATGTACAGACAGACTGCCAAGATGGTCCCACTAGCAGAGAGACACCTTAAGGGATTGGAGAGAGGAACAATCCATCCTCAGACCAACTTGGCAAAAAGAAAACAAAATATATAATGCACTTCCTTTCTTATGAAGGGCACAATCTACTACTACTAATTCTCTACATCAAGCCATGAAGATAGCTGGAAGTAATTGTCAGGACCAATTGTAAGAAATGTACAACTTCTTCTTTTTTTTGTTTTCATTTGTATTTCCTCAATCTGGACAGTTAACCCTTTATTTATTGAGCTTTTTCAGATTGCCTTTGATTTCTTCGCGACCTCGAATTTTGAAGGGACTAACATTAAATTATTTAAGAACATATTAATAATATTATTATTACCTATTTTGCACAATAATTTTGCGGTGGGGGTAAGTGGGATTTGTGTTAGATATTTTGCCATACAAACTGTTTTTTTTTTTTTTTGTTCTAAAGAGTTTAGCTACTAAAGCTTTATGATAATGATAATTAATAAAAAAATAAAATTAATGGTTATTTTACCCTCCAAAAATATTTTGTAACAAGCAAATAACTAAACCATGAAGGATGTTTCATAGGATGATGAATTCCCCGTCATCTAAGGCGTTATGTACAGGGGAAAGTGACTGTACACCATTAGCTCATTTTATTTACTTTACCTTTTTTTTTGTTAAACAAGGATCTTTTAAATAAAGACAATCTTGTGGTTAAATGCGATGTGTGAACTGTGCCTTATAACGTGATAACGATCTGTAGGCGATAATACACGATCACAATGCTGCAGGTTACTGCGCTGCAGTCTCCATCACTGCGTTTTCATAATTGTATGGTATTCTAGAAAGGGACATATATTACATTAATACAGAGCTCATCATATTTTATTACAAATATTATCTCCATATTGAGCTTCAAATTTACTAGATTTCCTCAAGAAGATGTAGAGGTGGAAGGTTTTAGCAGGTGTTAAAATTTAATTCTCAGATATAGAAGAGATTAATTTTTAGCATGATTAATCCCCATATTAGTCTTTAGTCCTATACAAAATAACCATCTATCAATTGTGTTGTATCATATGACAAAATCATCAACTCCACTGCAAGTGTTTCTATGAAAAAAATACATTAAAAACAACAGGCTTCATAAAAATCTATTTGAATATTATATTTCATATATCTATGTATGTAAAAGTAGGTAAAAAAGGAAATTATACTTTTTTAGTATATATATATATACATATATATAGACACACACATATATATTTATTGTTATGTATATAATTTGTATATATGAATCTGTATGTATATACAAACGTGTATATGTGTGTATATGCATATATATTTGTATATATGTATATATAAACATGTGTGCATATATGCATATATATGTATATATGTGTGTGTGTATGTATATATGCATATATATATATATATATATATATATATGTTTATATTTGTATATATAATTATGTGTATATGTGTGTGTGTATATATATATATATATATATATATATATATATGTGTGTGTGTATATACACATATAAATATGTGTATATACACATATAAATATGTTTATATGTATATATGATTATGTGTATATGTGTGTGTATATATGTTTATATATATATACATATATATTTAAATACTTATGTGTATATACATGTGCGTGGGTATAAGCATTTATGTATGTAAATATATATATATATATATATATATATATATATGTATGTCTGTATATGCATGTATATATATATACATATATATATATACACACACATTCATATACACATTCTATAATTTTATCTATGTATATAATGACATACTTCAATAGAGCTGAGTTTATAATTTTGCACAACCCTCTTTGATAGTAGGTCCTGTTTCCAAATGGCTCTAGGTAAATGTATTATTTCATTAATATTATTTTATTATGTATATAGTATTGTAACTGGGGCCAACAGAAGAAACCGTTAATTGACAAATTATACTTGTAGAAAGAAGCACAGGTATATATATATATATATTTCAGTTTTTGTGTGTTTGCCCATTTTGGTCTTCATAAATTATATGTAAGAAGGGAATTGTTTCTCTATGAAATCAGATGATTTTTTTTTTCTTACTTTTAGAAGTCAACAGGTATGTAGAACTTGTCCATGAATTGCCAGTGAAGCAGCAGAGGCTATGATGTGGCTGTGCGGGTGGGTGGCAGGAGCTGGGGGGCTGCTGAGCCTGAGAGCAGCTGAGCTGTTCTGCACTAGGAGCAGTGGATTAGCATTTAGTGTCAAACAATTAGCAGTGTGAGGAGTTGTTGGAATACATTCATTCTGGGGCTTTTGTTTGGAAAGGGTTTTCATTAGAATATGGCTGTTGTCCATCTGCTGCCCCATCATGGTGCGTGTCGTCTGCTGCTCCGCACTTGTGCTCTTATTAGGAGTAAATTCACCCAGGTCTGGATTGGATGGGGCAGGAGAAGAGAGGCAGCAGAACCATCCAAAAACACTGGGGGTTATGGCAGCAATGAATGGGGCTTTGTTTAGTCCATCAATGAACGAGAGACCCTTAACTTCTCCTAACAAGCCACAGACATGAGCAATCGGAAGAGGAGGCTTGGGGGACAGGAGGCCAAGTGTCCAGGCTGACCCCATTGTCTGCCTATACATTACACTGGAGCACTGACAAGTGTGTACTGATGTAACCTGCCCCAGCTGCCAGCAGCACCAGCAACAGGCAGACATCACTGCCTCCTATCATCAAACTCCATGGCCTGGACACATAGACTGTGCACCCAGAGGCAGCAGGGACTGTGCAATAGCTAAAAAAAGGGCCATTATAGCATCAGAGTATTGTTATAAAAACACTGCTTACATAAATTGGGATACATAGATAGATAATAGATAGATGATAGATAGATAATAGATAGATGATAGATAGATGATAGATAGATAGATGATAGATAGATAATAGATAGATATATAGATAGATAGATAGATAGAAGGAATGAGATAGATAGATAATAGATAGATAGATAATAGATAGATAATAGATGATAGATATGTCTATCTATAGGTCTGTCTTTAATAGTAATTAGGCTTTTCTGTGTCTTTGTCCACATAAACCTTTATTATTATTATTATTATTATTATTATTATTATTATGAGTATAATCTATAAACAAATATCTTTATAATATTGATATGGAAAGAGAGAGAAGGAGAGAATCAAGTCAGTTATATATCTGAAATTTATTTCTATTTATTCCCTGTATAGTTTTTGTTTGTTGACAAACATCCTGTGATCATATAACAAGGAGTTGTGCCAAACTGCAAACCAATGTCCATCCAACTCCCTGCCTGTTGTGTGTAAGTGTCTCCATATTATATCTGCTGCATTAATGTGAAGCACAATATGGCTGTGATTTTAAGTAGTCTAACTCTTCACATTTCTAAGGAGGAATTCTGCATGGACATCACAAATACTTTTATCTTGCGGAAGTTTTGCTATATGGTGGTAATAAGGTCAGAGAATATGGGTCTGTTTAGGTATAAGTATATATTTAAAAATAATTTTATTAACATTTCCAATTATTAAATATTAACTTTATAGGGTATACACCATAAAGTAAACTGGTGCTTATAGTCCACAAGGAAAACTTTTTATATCCTGGGTGAGGAGAAGATGTGTAGACTAATGTACATTATAGATAAGAAAATCAGGATAGCTAGATGGATAGAGAGATAAATAAACATGAGGCATATATAGAGAGAGAAAGAGAGAGAGAGAGACAGAGAGGTGATAGATAGATAGATAGATAGATATATAGATAGATAAACATGAGGCAGATATATATAGAGAGAGAGACAGAGATTATATATATATATATATATATATATATATATATATATGGTATAGTAGAGTAGAGTATGTGGTAATGTTAAATATTGTAAATGTATTTCAAATGTGCAGCAATGTGTGTATTATATATATATATATATATATATATATATATATATATATATATATATATATATATATATATACACACATATACAGACATATATTGAGGAATATTTACAATACAGTAACTCAGTCATACACTACAGATGTAATTGTGTAATTATACACATATATATAGGTTCACATGGATTATACCACATTATGAGTTATCTTGTTTTTGAGCTGCTAAGTATGAAATAGTAACAGGTTGCCATTTTGCAAATAAACATACACATGTAAATTGTCTATCTATCTATCTATCTATCTATCTATCTATCTATCTATCTATCTATCTATCATCTATTATCTATCTATTTATCTATCATATATTATCTATCTATCTATCTATCTATCTATCTATCTATCTATCTATCTATCTATCTATCTGTCTATCTATCTATCAATGTATACTTAATTTAAATGTGTTGATGTGTTGTATATTTATAAAATTATACCTATGCATGAATTATATACATATATGTGTCTATGTCTACATACCTCTGCACTGTGTGTGTGTGTATATATATATATATATATATATATATATATATATATATATATATATATATATATATATATCTACATACACACACATATGTATTATTAAGATGATCTGCAGTTATACCGTTTAAAAACTAACACGGAAATATTATTCGTTTCGTCAATGAGGAACTTGCAGCTTTTCACACTTTTCACACGCAGCTTTTGACCAGTGGTACATTTTTGGTTGGGGTGTTTGGTTTTTAGCCAGCAGGACCCCGCCGCAGAAGTTTCCCTGTTATGTACTGAGTCTGTATTTTCTTGCAGGGAGCACTGGATCTCGTCAAACCTGAGCTCCGGAATACTATTCCTCCAGAGCAATCCCCACATATAACCCAGCTCCTCTCTCTCCTTCTTATCTTCTATATTTTCCAGACCCTGGAGTGGCCTCATTATTGTGCTCCAGCTCTGATTTCTAAATGAATTTAGGATCTTACGATTTTTCCATTTAATCAGTCAATCAATCAATTAATTAATCGATTTATCTGTCTATGTCTGAAGACAGTGGGTGCACAGCGTTAATTCTATTCTAAATGATAATACTCGCCCCATACACTGTGTCCTTTCTCCGTGTTATCATGAAATGTGATGTTGTTTACAGAAACTTTATATGTATTTATCCTATGTTTCTGGAATGATATCATGTATGTACAGTCTGCAGCCACACACCACCCATACATCTACATACCTGCTATGGGGTCTGCTCCATGTGCTTGTGGAGTATTGGAGCAATTCCTTTCCTTTTACATTGTATCCAGACATGTGATATATATATATATATATATATATATATATATATATATATATATATATATATATATATATATATATATATATATAGCTGTTTGTGTGTGTGCATATATCCATATATACATACATGTATACATGTATATATATATATATATATATATATATATATGTGTGTGTGTGTGTGTGTGTGTGTATATATATATATGTATATGTATATATATATATATATATATATATATATATATATATAAACACACACATAGAACCAAAATATAAACACACACATATATATATTTTCATACATATGTATGTATATATATATGTGTGTGTGTATACATATATTTTTATATACATACGTGTAAATATATGTGTGTATATATATATAAACACAGATATATATATATATATTCATGCATATATATGTATATATATACAAATATATGTGTGTATATATACACATATTTATATATACATGCATATATATATATATATATATATATATATACACATATATATGTGTGTATCTATCCATATATTCATATATACACACATATGCAAGTATATATATTTTCGACTGATTATGATGATGCTGAGAAAGGAGGAAAAAATGCACAAAAACTTTGAGGCAGCTCAGATGGGAGTTGAAGGAGAGGAGCAGGTAGTTGCAGTGATTTCTAGGCGGCAGAGCAGCGGAATCCGCCTCAGCCATTTCTCCGAGCGTGGCTCTAAGGGACTGATCTCCAGGTACAGTACCGGGCACACTTGCAGTTTCTGGACATTTTCTTCTCTCTGTGCTGTAACTACACACGCACCAGTCTTGTCCTGAGAGATCAGCCCTGTTTATGCAGCCAGTGACGTCATAGGTCTTGTCTGTTACATCAGCACTTATGGAACCACGCCATTGTATCCGAAATACCGAGCATTTTCTGTCCTGTAAATCTGTTTAATTGATAGGTGTCGTATTGTTAATACTATGTAGTGCAGTCTTCAACTAAACGAAGTCACTGGGCAGGTGTGGATGCCGCTAAAGAGCAGGTCTGAGAATCTGCAGTACAAACGAGGGGAATCAATCTGGAAGAAAGTCATGTGTGACTGCCTTCCTGTCTGCTATTCAATACCTAAAGACTGGTTTTGTAAAGGCACCTTAGGTGGTAAATCATGCCCAAACCAAATATACTTATAGCACAAAGAAAATGAAAATAAAAAATATATAAAAAAGCTTAAAACCAAAAGTACAGACCAAAGTTGAAATAAAGAATGAACGAAAGAAAGAAAGAAAAGAAAGAATAATAATGAAATAAAAATAAAGATAAAAGTGATTAAAAAGACAGGATGGAACAAGACCGAGAAAGAAAGAAAGAATAAGACAAGAAAGAGAAGGTTTTGAGAATGAATAGAGGAAGAAGAAAATATCAGAAAAGTAAAAATAAATAATAAATATAAATTAAAGCAATGGGTACAGCATGAAAGATGAATGTGAGACTGAAAAAGTAGGGAAGAATGAAGGATGGGCCAAGAAAGGAACTAGGAAAAATAAAACAAATACAAAGAAGGAACAGAAAGAAAGTAAGAAAGAAAGAGAGATGATAACATCAATAGGTAGGGAAAGAAAAGGTAGAAATTGAAAAAAATATAAATGAATAAATGTACAAAGTGCAGATATATAAAATTAGGAGAAAGAAAGAAAAAGGAAAAGCAAAGATACATCGGGAGTAGGGAGAGGAAGAAAAGGTAGGAATGGAGAAAATAATATATGTAGAAAATGCAGATACGTAAAATGAAGGAAAATAAAGAATACAGAAAACAAAAGGAAGAAGGAAACATTGAAGATGAGGCAGAGATATACCATGAATAGAGTGAAAGGTTACAAGGAAAATGTGTGGAGATAAAATACGACAAATTGGGAAACAGACAGTGAGAATGAGGTGGAGTCAGCGCCAAATAATATTTTACTGGGAAGAAAGGAAATGAGATGAAATAACCTGAGAAGAAAGAGAGGAGTCTGGTGTGCAGCTAAGTAGTGATGGTGAGACTGAGGGGAGTGAGGCAGAAGTGGGGACTGGGAGATTACAGGGAAGATACATTAGTGGTGGAAGAAATGAGTGTGAGATAGTGCAGAAGGATGAAGGAATATACTGAGCGATGAGTCCTGCGAGGAAGAAGAGAAGATAAAGGGATCTCCCGAGGAAAGCAGGTAAGGGAGGGAAAAACCAGAGAAAAATGCGAGTACCAGGGACAGGAAGAGGGGAAAACACGAGGAAGAGCAGAGGAAGAGCCAGGAAATGGCCTCAATCACAGAGGAGCCTGGAGGACAGATGTCACTGCTGTAATAAAGGGGCCCCAGCGGAGCGGCCCAGTGATGTCATGTTTGTCTACTTCTTCCACAGCAGGCCTGGCTCTCCTGCTCCCTCCATCAGCCCATCTTCCACAAAGCCGCTGCTTCTTACTCTT